>NC_133785.1:39306428-39363578 GCF_003597395.2 Chelonoidis abingdonii | reverse complement strand
AGGTTGTGGAATCTCCATCTCTGGAGATATTTAAGAGTAGGTTAGATAAATGTCTATCAGAGATGGTCTAGACAGTATTTGGTCCTGTCATGAGGGCAGGGGACTGGACTCGATGACCTCTCGAGGTCCCTTCCAGTCCTAGAGTCTATGAATCTATGAAAAACCTCTTCCAACTTCTGCAACAAATGAGGGAGGGCCCCTCCAGACAATAGCCTCCTTTCCACACATCCCTGATTCATCCCCAGAGCAGACCCAGCCTGTGCATTGAATAAAGCAGGTATCCTGTGGAGAAGAGAGCTTCTCATTTAATCTCCATGTTCCCTATCCCGCAGCCAACTGGCTGCAAGTCCTCCCTCTCCAGCCCTGCACAGCCCTCCCAGGATACCAGTGTGTCTCCTTGCCCAGCCAGTCCCAGCCACTCCTTCCACCTCAGTTGCCCAGGCTCCCAGCTTCAGCCTCTCCACCCAACCAGTTCCATCTTCCCCTCCTGTCCCACGCCTAATCTTCTTGCCCAGCCATTCCGAGTTTCTCTTCCCCAACCCAGGCCCAGTCTTGCCAGGTTCCTTGTTCCAATCTCCCCTGGTCGGGCTTTCCCCTCTCTATTCAAATCGGATGGCTTTGTCCTCCAGGCTGCCTGGGCAGCAGCAGGCGGTCTCTGAGAGCACAGGAGAGACAGGATCCCAGCTCTCAGTTCATGCTTGGCGTCATCATGCCCCAGAGCAGCTGTTAGAGGGAAGGTCTGGTTTTGCTCCCTTAGCCCTGGGCTGGAGCATGCTCAGTCACTCTGTGGAGATACCACATGCACAGTCGGGTCCCAGGGAGGAAACAGAGCATGCTCAGTGAGGACGGAATCCTTCGGGATTTTAACTGTTAAAATCTAGAAAGTATCTACTAAGCATTTGCAAACTGATTTTTTTCAAAGGTTTAAAACTTGGCCAAATTTGGGACAGATTTTCATGGGGGCAGCAATAGTTGCATCCCTGACAAACACCATCCTCTGACAGAGTTCAAGTCCTGGCTCCAAAGCATGGGGCCACCAGGCTTTTCAACAAAATGGTTGGCCGAATGTTTTTAACATGGGCAAAGCAATATATTTCCCCCAAACCCTTTCTGAGAAATGGCGGAACCATTTTGGCTGAAATTTTCCATAAAACAAGCAGTCTGAGGCAGGCCCTGGCATCATTTTTTGTTGAAAAATGGGGTTAATAAATGTGATTTTTTTGGCAAAAAATCTATTTGATCACTTGAAAAAACAGTTTGAAATGAAAAATGAGTGGCAAAAACATTTTTTTAAATAGTGGGAAAAATGATTTTTCTCAGTCCTCCCTCCCCCCCCCCCAATTTTCCCACTGGAGACTATTGGGAAGAGGCAGGAAAACAAGAAAGTGGGGAAAACACATACACTTTCTCACTCACTTTAAAACCCTTTCCCCTTTCCCACTAGGAAAGTACAAAAAGGTAAACAAAGTAAAAAAGCAAGCCATTTTCTCCAGTGCAAATGGTGGTGGGAAAGGTAAAAAAGTGAAGAGAAAAATCCTAGAAATCTGAAACAATATATTTCCATTGACACATGCAGGTTGGGGGAGGAGGTGTGGAAGAAATGAACAACATTAAAATTGTTAATTGTCTTTAGACATTTTTTTGTGAAAAAAATTTCAACGTTTCAGACGGCTCTGCCTTCTACACAGGGATGAATTTTACCCTTAATGAATAATCTTGAGCAAGACTTTCCACCGGATTGCCGTATACTTCTGAGTTCACTTCGGTATCATCTGTGTATGTCCTTAGGCACCAAGCAATTTGCAAATTGCAGTATGGGCCATTGTTTTTTTAAAATTATTATTTTACAAGTAGTCAAAATTGCTGTTAGATTTAATAAACAACCTTTGAATTCCAGTTCTATATTTATGGAAGGAGGAATTTAAGGTTACTGAAATCTCAGTGGCATTTCTAAAGGGTATCAGGGTGTCCATACAACCCCTATTTGCAGACTGCTGTTGTTTTAGGTCTGAGTGGAACCACAAACATTAGAAGCTAGACTGAATTGGGAAAAAAATCCCTGTTGAAAATTTTGATGACAACAAAACAATTTCTTTTGAGTCAAAATTCTCCGTTAATTTTTTTTACTTTTTGTTGAAAAAGCAAAAACTAACTTTTCCAGTCAAAACCAAGACATATTTTGCTTGGAAATTGTAAATATTTTAGCTTTTGAATGACATTTTTTCAATTTTTGGATGTTTAGTGTTTTGACCCCCCCCACACTAAATTTTAGAAAAAAGCAGGCACCTTCTGTGAATTAATTTTTTTTTTTCAAAAAATAAATTTTCTTCAAAAAAATTGGAATGTTTTTGAGCAGCCCTGTTGGAAATGCTTTGTGGCTGTGTGGAACTGAAATAACTGGGCCAACCTGTGAAGCATAGGATCCCACTGAATTGTTGCCTTCTGCTCCATCTGGTATCAGGAAATTTAATGCTTCAGCTGAAGCCCTCAGAGACCATGGTGTTCATCATGGAAGTGGGCACAGATCTGTTGGGCTATCCACTTTCCCATCATCACTTGGCTACTTCTTACCCACCGGGTTAAGGTACTTCATGAGGTAGGACACATGGAAATGGCAACCACACACTGCTTTCCTTTAGATGAACCTGTTGTCCTGGAGAAGGGGAGTAGGTCACCATTTGTGCATGTACCCACTTCTTATGCACAACCACCATTTGGGTACATACAAGGATGTCTGCATTGCCCAAAATATAACTGCCCATGCAAATAAGGTAATTTGATTATAATTACCCAATTGTCATGGGAAAATGTGGTTATTGCATCTGGTTATGTGATAAAGCTGTGACACTATCGTATTGTTCAAAAATACAGCTGTGTTTTAATGAAGGTCACCTCTATGCAAGGTGAAACAGTGCTACAATGTCTCTCAAACACAGAAATCAATTGATGCAGATGCTTTTCCTGGTGGCTGCAACTTTGACTTGAATTCCACTCTAAAATCTTTCAATCAAGCTTTCCTTATCATTACAGTACACAGAGATCCGCTAAGCCATGGATATATGATCATTAAATTGGGGGAAAAAACCTGCTGCCGCACAGATGCTGACAACCAATTTATTCATTGCAAAATAGTGAAGAATTGAGTATCCATTCCGTATCAGCTGGAGGGCACTGTGCTATATTTGTTCCCATCATCATTATAAGGGTTACAAATGATCTACCTGGAGCTCAGCATATATCTTCTAGGATGAAGTGTCAACACAACTATAATAGGGGTGAAATTTGAATACAGGTTTAGGTACACTTGCCATTTTGCACGGCAACTGACTAGATATTGGTTGGAAAGTGTGTAAAAAGAGAGCAGCTGGAGAAAAGCCTTACTCACTAACCTCACTTTAGGCATCTCTATTTGGAACCCAGTTGTTTATCCTGCCTAGCACTGGCAGCACCTAAGTAAGGTAAAAATGATCTCCTTCTGAAGAAAACAGTTTTGTCCTAATCTGCTTTGATGTATTTGTCATTAAAAAGCACACACAAGGAGAAATCAGAAGACCAGGTGGCATTTTGAATAGTGGGTCTATTCAGTAGGTTTCAAGTCTCTAATTGGTCATTGGTTTTAAATGTTAACATGTTTCAGTTTTAAATGATTTCTATTATTTCTCTTTGATGTTTGCAAAGATTAACAAGAGAAATAAAGATATTAATTGGCATCCAGAGGACAGTAGTAGCTACTATATTTTTCACTCACTCCAGTGAACTCCAGCAAATTTGAATCAGATAGCTGCCATTCAAAGTGATTAAATGATTAATCAAATCCTCAGCCAGTGTAAACTGGCATAGCACCATTGACTTTACTGGAACTAGGCTGACATGGCCCAGCTGAGGATTATTTGATTATTTGATATTTTTCAGCATTTTGTCCAAGGCTGTATTTCTTGACTAGAGGTGGGTGAGTCAATGCTTCACAGTGGAGAAGGAGAGAATTTACACACGTTGGTTTAGGTCAGTGCAAACAGATCTGAACTTTTTCGGGACGTGCACAGGGCTGGTTGTGGCTGAAATGATACTGGCTGTAATTTGCAGTGCATCGTGAAACAGATTTTCTTGGGCATGAGACTACAATATAAAGCATCTGTCGAAAATGCAGGTTGATGTATGTGCCCAAAGAATGCATCTTTACTGTCATAGTAGGCCAACTGCTTTGAGTACAGTGTGCAATCCCCCTGCCACATGGTATGGATGATGATATGCATTCAATCTTTGGCAGTTATAAAAGTCTTAGGACAAGTTTGCATTTACAATGTTGGATGTGGGTCAAGGACCCATTCCCTGTGGAGGTTTAGCTGAAAGAGAGATGGTCACAGACATGAGACCTTGCTCCATGGAAGGAACGAACTGGGGGAACAAATGAAAGCAGAGAAAAGGAAGCCAGAGGAAATTGCTGGGAGTCAGTATTTCTGTATAAAGGTTTTCTTGGAAACTTTCCTGTAAGATGGACATTCTCTGCAGCCCACTAGTGACCTGATTTCACTTGCACGCTCTGTCGCCCCATCTCTCTTATGGCTGTTTCCTTTACTATCAGTGTCGCAATCCCTGAGAATAATTACTGCGTGCTGCACCCAGCAGCTTTTTGTAAAGAAGTCTTCAGTAGTGTTTAGCAAATGATACCAGGTATCAGTGAGCCAGGAAGAGGCAAATAAAGGAAAGAAAGAGGGGTGAATCTGGAAAAGGTTGTGGCTAGAGGAAGGGTTTGGGAAAGGGTAGATAGACCCAAGCTTGGGGCAAATTTATGCCTATGTTATAGTTACTGCCCACAGAACGGGTTTCTGATCTGTTTCAAAACATACAATAGTTTCTGCCTTGAATCAAGTGTATCCGAGAGAAGCAGCTGTGTGTGCGTGTGCTTAAAATGGAACCCCAGATCCACAGCATCTGTATGCAAGTGGAGGATCCCAGATAAGGTCTGCAGCCTGCTGGTTTGCAGAGAGATCTGTGGGCCTTCTCTGCAGAACCTGGGAGCAGGAGTTCAAGTCTTGAGAGGCAGATACTGACTTTGCAATAAATAGAGCATCTTTTCCAGGCTAATGGAGTATCACTAACATGTCTCTCAGAGGAGCCTGTGAGTCCTGGATTGTTTGCTGCAAGGAAAGTTACAAAATAGTCAGCAGCAGTGGGAGGATTGATGTATGTGTGTGTTTGTGAGAGAGAGAGACAGACAGACAGAGAGAGTGAGTCAGGAAGAAGGGGTTCACCATCCATATTGTGCTCTCTCTCTCTCTCTCTTTGGGTTTATGATGGGGTGGACTAGGTCTGAAGGCCCCCTGCTGGAGGCCTTGTGGCCCTGCTTCACCACGCCCAAGAAAAGAGCAAGAGGAGGTACTCCAGGTGGCTTAGAGTGGCTGCACAGGAAGCAGCCAATCAGAGGGCCTGTTGAAGTGGCCAATCAGTGGTCAGAAGGGCCACATAAAAGGAGGCAGCAGAGGCAGACCAGTCAGTTGCTGCCTGGAGATCAAAGAAGGAGAACGGGGTGCCTGGGTGGCGGGAAAAGCAGCAGGACCATGGGCAGGTTGAGCCCAGGGACTGAGCCCAGAACCTGGCCAGATGAGGAGAGGGTACTGTGATGGGCCCTGCTGGTCTGGTTGAAGCCCAGGGAGGGCTGCTGATAGCACACCAACCAAGGGTACTGAAGTAGGCCCCTGTTGGGCTGTTAGAGGAGGCAGTGTCTCCAGGAGGAAGCCTTGGTGCTATGGTCCCATACAAGGGCTGTGAGCAAGAACTAGAGACTTTATACCCTGGAAGGGGGGACAGTGTGTGTGTCTTGGCTGGAGGGCTGAGTCACTGAGGACGTCCCAAACAACCATTAGCCGGGTGGAGGGGTGGATGTGTTTGTGAAAGTTTGGTGCCACCCTGTTGTAAGAACTGAAAGAAAAGCAAGCTTACATCCAACGAGAAATGGAGCACCCATGAGAGATGGGTGCTGTCCAGTTCAAAACAGAGAGATTGCAGGCATGTATCGGCTAGAAGGATGCACTGTGGAGAATTAAGTACTGACCCCGTTATGGGGTTTTATACAAATATCCATTACCATGGTATCTGAACACCTTCTGCATAAGGCAGAAAGTCCCTCATGAACTTAAAATATAATAGAAGATTAGGGTTGGAAGAGACCTCAGGAGGTCATCTGGTCCAACCCCCTGCTCAAAGCAGGACCAGTCCCAACTAAATCATCCCAGCCAGGGCTTTGTCAAGCCGGGCCTTAAAAACCTCTAAGGAAGAAGATTCCACCACCTCCCTAGGTAACCCATTCCAGTGCTTCACCACACTCCTAGTGAAATAGTATTTCCCAATATCCAACCTAGACCTCCCCCATAACTTCATAGAGTGTCTAGCTCTTTTCCATTAGCAGGGGTGTTTGGGATGGGGTGTTTTTATAGGGGGTGGGGAAAGAGGCGAGGAAAAGTGGCTGATACTGTGAATGTCGTTCCAGCTATATGGAAGAGTTTTATGAAACACGAACATGGCCGGGCTCTGGATTTGTCTAATTTCCTCTGGAAGTTTGCTTAACTTTTTCTCTCTATCATATCAAGGCGGTTCTACTAGTGCCAATGGAAGAAAAAAAAGACTTGGAAACAGTTGCCTTTTTTAGCTTGATCTCAATGCTAGGCTGTCCCTAAGATTTGTATTTTTATGTAACTGAATGTCAAACACAGGGTTTATCAAAGCAGTCTCCAATCAACTCATGCCAAAGTGTATGGGGCACCTTCATGCATGGATTTAATGTCCCTGCAAGTCAAAATGTTGTGGTGTATTTGCATGAACAGTGTGGTAGTTTAAAGGATTAGAAACATTGTGTGAGTGGTTGTTAAAACATATTGCCACACACATACTTGGAGCCATGGGGGTTCTTGGCCCTTTTATGAAGTCATTAACAAGCTAGGATTGAGCTATACCGAGAAGTAGCATCAGCTCTGCAAAGGAAAAGCCCCAGTATATGTTGAGGGCAGATGGTGCTTTTGGTATATATTGTAGCTGTTTAGTTTATTGGAGTAAAATATGGATTTTAAAAGCCTACACCTGCATGCTGAGAAGAAGCATATGTACAGAGTCACTTTATCCCATGGTGTATTCTGAATGCATCGTCTACACCCTGGTGGCCTGATTCTGCCACTCTTACTTGCTGTGAGTAGTACCTTAATTCATGAATCGTCCTGCTCAGATCAGACTCACAGTCCTGACAAAGATGAGTAATGTCGGCAGTTTCTGGCCTTGCATGGCCTGAATGCAAAAGTAAAGAGGCTATTAGAGATTATTCCTTTAATCATAGATCATTATCGCAAATCGTTTTACAAAGAAATAACAGTGAAACAACAGCACAGTAGGCACACAACCTGAGACCAGGTTAAAGAGAGACTAGACTGAGCTCTTTGCTGAGTCAGGACGGAGCCCAATGACACTTTGTTAAAGGAGCCATCTATTTGCCAAGCCAAAAAGGCCTCTTCAGTATTGGCTCCCTGGGAGGGTAAGAGATGGAAGTTAGCCAGATCTTTAAATATGTTGTTATGTAATGCATTGCAGATCACTCTCCGGCTGCCCTTAAGGTTAACACTGTTCCTGACGTCTAGCCCAAACCTTTCCTTCCATTGCTCCTTGTAATTCCTCCTTTAGTCTCCCTAAAGAACGCCCTGCTTTGATGTTGAATCCCTACTGCTATTTATACAGTTGTGCTGCCATTTAGTCCTTTGTTTAGCTGCACATGTGCAGTTTTCTGAATATTGCTTCCCTGGTCATTCCCTATGACCCTTTGCCGCCTTTCTCTGAGCTTTGTCCAGTGGATCCATGCTCAAGCTGCACTCAGTGCTCCAAGAGCCAGATTTTCACAAGTGTGAATGCATTTTTGCCCATGTGATGGAGCGGCTGCCCCTCACTAGTAGGTAAAGAGTTAAAGCCACCCTGGGAAGGCTACACAGAAGGCAGCCAATGAGGAAAAGGCTTATAGTGCCAGACAATCAGGAGATGCTTTATTGGAACAGCCAATCGGGGCTAGGCTGGCCCATATAAGAAGGGGCTGCTGAGCAGAGGAGGGGGCAGTCACTCACTGAAGGGTGAGGGAGGAGGGTCGACTACTTAAAGGGCTGGAGCACCATGGACAGAGCAGTGCTGGGAAGGGTCACCAGAGTAGGAGAACGCTCCAGGCTGATGGCTGCCAGACTGAGGCCCTGATACACGAGCGGAGAAGGTGCTGTGGTTGCGGGGAAGGGGCCCAGAGAAGGAGACGGCAGAGTTGGAGGAGGGTCAGTACGTGGCTGCCAGCTTTAGGGTCCCTGGGTTGGGACTTGGAGTAGTGGGTGGGCCTGGGTGCCCCCCTCCTTCCTTGCCCCCACTTGCCACTGAGGGGAGTGGCCACTGAATTGACTGAAGTTTGCCCCTGCGATGAGCGGCTAGAATTGGGACTGCAGTTTGCCACTGAGACAAGTGGTTGGACTAAGGACTGTTGGTCCCCTGGAATGGGGGAAAGGACCGACTGGGGCACAGCTTGAGTGCTGTGTCCAGAAAAGGATGACGGATCTGGGGAGCAACGCGTGTCCTGGAGGTGGAGACAGATGAGATGACATACGAGACACCAGCTGAGGAAGGCGTATGGTAACCCCCAAGCTAATTCCCAGGATGGCCAGCAGGAGGTGCCACAGTGGTGAGTCAGATACCCCGTTACAGCCCACAAGGACTCCAGCTGACAACTCCCTCCCCATTCCTGAATTACACTTCTTGGAACTTCTTGTAGACATTTTAAAAAACCCACCAAATGTTAGAACGCTGGAAATAAAGTTAAATGATGTAGGTAATTCCCCCTGCCATATATATATATATTGCTAGATGTGTGTGGCTGTGTATGTGACTGTAGAGCCCTGCAAATCTGTGAATCTCTGCTTGATATCCACTGATCATGTTGGGGGATCAAATGTGGATACAGATTTTGTATCCACACAGGGCTCTGTATGCGTAGGCATGTGTACGGGTGTGTATATACTCCTTCAACTTCTGAATTACGCCACTTGATTTTTCACCTGTATTTTTACACCTTAATTTTGACTCTTAAAATTGGCCAAAATATATGCAAATTGCTAAAAATGTTGGAAAGGCTAGTAAGCCTCATGCTTCAGGATTTTAGCCAATTGCTAGCTGTTAGAGACCAGGGTGAGCTTCATGTGGGGGCAGATTATCCCTCGTCTGTCCATAGAGGGGCTTTTATACTGTCCTCTGAATCATCTAGTGCTGCCACTGCCGGAGACAGGACACTGGGCTAGAGGGACCTTGGGTCTGATCAGTCTTGTGGTTCCTATGTCCTAGAAGATTATAACATCCCATTTCCTGTGTAAGGGATGCCTTTCCAACATGCATTAACACTAGCATATTCTAAAATCCTACTCACAGCGAATATCTCCCAGGTGGCAGTTGCTATACAATATATTTAAACACAAAGTTGAATGCCCTATATCGCCTCATATAAACATAACACCATAAACAACAACTCTTCTAATACCAAAAATGTCTTCCATTCCCCCAGCATACCACACTATGACAGAGCTCGTAGACTTTCTGTCCCCTGGGTCAGTATTCCTTTAGGAAACTTTACAGCACATTTCATAAACAATAGAACAAATCACCTGTCCATATGATACACACCACAGCACATCTCTATTACTGGGCCAAACAAGATGACAAAGTTTAGGTTGGGTGGGTGGTGACAGGTTGGGTGCCAATGAGGATGAAGGATTGCTTCAATGCTGCGGATGTTTTATGAAACAAAACTTTTTTTAAAAGGCCTTTAAAGAAATGGCACACATTGCTAGAATGTTTAATTTTCCCCTAATGAAAAGGCCAGCAGGAGAAGTAGGTTTAAACATATATGGGGTGTTTGGCTGATTTTGTTATGTCTTCACAGGGTTGTTTCATTTGTCTTTATGGACAGAAGACTGTTCTCTCTGGATGGACTTCACCTGAGTAAGGAGGGAAATAGACTTCTAGGATGGAGGCTCGCCCAAATGATTAAGAGCTTTAAACTAGGAATTTGGGGGAGATGGTTGGGAGAAGTCCAGGTGATCTCCATGCCGGAATTTAACCTTGAGAGGGAAGAAAACAAAGTAAGAGGGGATACAGCCGTGGACAGAAGAATTGACATAAGGAGGAAGGGTAGTGCAGATACCAGTCTAACAGGTGATGCTGGTGGTAGAATGTCTGTGCCTAACTGGGTAAAGAATGTCAGTGAAGCCAAACAGCAAAAATTAAGATGTCTGTACACTAATGAGAGGAGCCTAGGTAACAAAATGGAGGAACTAGAGCTACTGGTGCAGGAAGTGAAACCGGATATTATAGGGATAACAGAAACATGATGGAATAGTAGTCATAACTGGAGTACAGGTATTGAAGGGTATGTGCTGTTTAGGAAAGACAGAAATAAAGGCAAAGGTGTGGGTGGTATATTCAATGTGTGGTGTGTGTGTGAAGGAATGATAAGACAGAGTCTGTCTGGTGCAAACAATACCACTGGCGAAGAAAATACTAGAGCCTCCCTGAGACGGTTTTGGGGTGTGCTACAGACGCCGGGATCTTGTTGTATATGGATTAGAGACGCTCGTTTAATGTTTTATATGAAGGTAACACTAATGGAATCTGTGTGTCTGGGAGACTTTAATTCCGAATATGTATCTGAGGAAGTGCTAGTAAGAATAATAGGTCAGTTTTTGCTGATCAGACTGCATGGATTCTTTCGACATAGTGTTGAAGAACCCGTACCAAGAGGCCATTTTAGATTTGGTTTGCGTGTAGCAGTGGAGGGACCTCGTAGAATAAGATGGTTGTAGGCAACCTGTTCTGAGTACACTCACTAAATTCATTCAAACTAGATGGAGGATAACAAAATAGATCTGGGACTAGGCGTTTTGACTCAAGAGGGCTAACTTTAAGAATTAGGAAAGTTAAGTTGGAAGGGATCTGGCTGAAGAACTTCGGAGATTTCTAACTGCTGGAGGCTGGATTACTTTAGCTCGAAGCTCACGAGACGCCTGACCAAGAAAGGGATTGACAAAACCTTAGCAGACTTTTTGGTAGATACGAAGCTAGGATGAGAAGCATCTAGGAGTGATTAAGAAAAGCAGAAAGCCTTACAGAGGTGGAGATGGGCTGGTATTACAGAAAGCTTCCTATGATGGTCAGAACTGTAGCGGATAATAGAAAGGCTAAAGCCATGTAGAGTGGTCAACTTGCTCATAAGGGAAATTAACAATTAGTAAAGGTTCTATAGTCATATAAATAATAAGAAAAAAGAAAGAAGTGGGACCGTAAACACTGAGGATGGAATGGGGTTAAGGATAACTAGGCATGGCCCAATATCTAAATAATACTTGCCTCAGTCTTTAATAAGGTAATGAGGAGATTAGGGATATGTTGGATGACAAATGGGATGGGATATGGAGGTAGATTTTCACATTGAGGTAGAGCCAACTTGAACAGCTTATGGGACAAATCGGAGGGCCCAGATAATCTTCATCCAAGAATATTAAAGGAACATGGCACATGAATTGCAAGCCCATTTAGCAAGAATTTTATGAATCGGTAAACTCAGGGAGTGTACCGTACGACTGGAGAATTGCTAACATAGTTCCTATCTTTGAGAAAGGGAAAAAGTGATCGCAGTACTATAGGCTGTTAGTTTGACATCTGTAGTATGTAAGGTCTTTGAAAAAATTTGAAGGAGAAAGTAGTTAAGGACATTGAGTGTCAATGGTAACTGGGACAAATTGAACATGGTTTTACAAAAGTAGTACGATCATGCCAAACAACCTGATCTTCTTCTTTGAGAAGTGACAGATATTTAGACAAGGAAATGCAGTAGATCTAATTTACCTCAATTTCAGTAAGGCTTTGACATAGTGTCAATGGGAATTAGTTAAATTGGAAAAGTGGGGATTCAATATGAAAATTGAAAGGTGGATAAGGAAATGGTTAAAGGGGAGACTTACTAGGTCTACTGAAGGGTGAACTGTGCAGGCTGGAGGAGGTTACTAGCTGGAGTTCTCAAGGATAAGTTTTGGGACCAATCTTATTTAACCTTTATTACTGACTTTGCACAAAAGCGGGAATGTGCTAAATAAAGTTTGCGGATACACAAATGGGAGGTATTGGCTAACACAGAGAAGAGGACTCCCGGAATCATACCCGGAAGATCTGGACTGACCTTTAAACTGGATAATAGTAAGTAGATGAAATTTAATAGTGAAAGTGCAAGGCATGCATTTAGGGATGTATAATAAGAATTATTCGTTATAAATGGGGACTCATCAGTTGAGCAACAGAGGAGGATGAAGGAACCTGGAGTATTTGGGTTGATCACAGGATTGACTATGAGCTGCCAATGCGATATGGCCGTTAAAAAAGCTAATGTGGTTTTAGGATGCATCAGGCGAGGTATTTCAGGAAAGATAAGGAGGTGTTAGTACCGTTATATAAGGCACTGGTGAGACCTCATCTGGAATACTGTGTGCAGTTCTGGTCTCCCATGTTTAAGAAAGATGAATTCAAACTGGAACAGGTTCAGAGATGGGCTACTAGGATGATCCGAGGAATGGAAAACCTGTCTTATGAAAGGAGACTCAAAGAGCTTGTCTTGTTTAGATTAACCAAAAGAAGGTTGAGCGGGGATATGCTTGCTCTTTATAAATATATCAGAGGAATATTAGGGAGGGAGAGGAATTATTTCAGCTTAGCACCAGTGTAGACACAAGAACAAATGGGTATAAACTGGACACTAGGAAGTTTAGACTTGAGATTAGACGAAGGTTTCTAACCATTAGAGGAGTGAAGTTCTGGAACAGCCTTCCAAGGGGAGTAGGGAGGGCAAAAGACATCTCTGGCTTTAAGACTAAACTTGATAAGTTTATGGAAGGGATGGTATGATGGGATAGCTTAATTTTGGCAATTGTTCTTTGATTATCAGCAGGTAAATATGCCCAGTGGTCTGTGATGGGGATGTTAGATGGGATGGGATCTGAGTTACTGCAGAGTATTCTTTCCTGAGTGCTGGCTGGTGAGTCTTGCCCACATGCTCAGGGTTTAGGTGATCGCCATATTTGGGGTCGGGAAGGAATTTTCCTCCGGGGCAGATTGGCAGAGACACTGGAGGTTTTTCGTCTTCCTCTGCAGCGTGGGGCATGGGTCACTTGCTGGTGGATCCTCTGCAACTTGAGGTCTTCAAACCACAATTTGAAGACTTCAATAACTCAGACATAGGTTGGGGGTTTGTTGTGGAAGTGGATGGGTGGGATTCTGTGGCCTGCTTTGTGCAGGAGGTCAGACTAGATGATCATATTGGTCCCTTCTGACCCTAATGTCTATGAGTCTATGAGTCTGAGTATCTGTCTTGATTAGAGGCTCGTCAGAGTTTTGGGGCCTTCCTGACCTTGCTTCAAGTCAGAGTCGATATGAGTTTTGTATATCTGTAAATTGGCTCTGAGTTCATCTTCCTTTCACTTTCAGCTACCTTCTATAAGGTATCGTCTTCCTCTCTATGCCTCTCACATCTTATTGACCATCTCAAAAATCCACAGCAGGCACATAACAGAAGATTGCCCATTTAAAAGCCTGGGTAGCCAGAGCCAGTATCTAATGGCCGTCGCTTTCCTTCAAACCAAACTTCTGTTTTATCCATGCTCACAGCATTAGAAAGAGGGGCCCAGTTCCATAGTTAACACTAGTCAGGCTTGGCTTGTAGAGAGGGAGGATAATCCAGTGGTTAGGACTCTAATCTGGGATTTGGGAGACCCAAAATCAATTCCCTGCACAACCACAGACTTCTTATGTGACCACAGGTAGGTTACATAGTTCCTCTGGGTCTCACGTGAAAAATGGGGGTGATAGCACTTGTCTACCTCACAGCAGCGTTCTGAGGATAAATACCTGAGATTATTTGTGCTACCTTGGTACATATGAGCCCCAGTTATGGAGTAGGACCCTATCTGCTGGGCGCTCTATAAACAGAAGCCAAAAAAGTTCCTTGCCCCAAAGAGCTTACGACCTAGGACAAGAGATCGACCTAAGGGGGAGTACCAGGAAACAATGAGACAATACAGGTCAGCATGACGGGCAGGGGTCACAGCTCACCAGTGGCCTAGCTGTTGTCAAGGCTTTAATAGAAGTGTTGTAAGGAGGATAATGAGTTAGTTTTGTGACTGTTTCAGGGGAGGTCTGAGGGGCAGCGTGGGGAAAAGCATAAAGGAGCTTGTTTGAAAATGGAAGAAGTGGGTGATGGGGGCTAGTGCTATGGGCCAGCTGGAAGTTGGAGTCAACATCTCGGTTGGAAGGTGTTCGGTAACCATGGTGATAGAGAGCCTATAAGGACCTAAGATATATAGATAGATTGTTCAGTAGAGCCAAAGCTATGAAGCGATTTCCTTCCTCTTCCCCAATATCCTTGCCATGCGGCTGTTGCAATGTCTGTGCCTATTGAAAAACAGCAGTCTCTCTCACAGTTGGTCTTTCTCAGCCATGACTTTTAAGTGGATGTGTCTTTGGAAACTTTTTTATCTATATCTTATTCTGAGGTGCTGCAATTTCTGGCTTTACACTCAGACAAGGTAATGCAATTTAGGTGGAGAAAATTATATTACTTTTTACAAGATCCTCTTCCTACCACTAAGTGCCTGCCCCTTGTGGGGAATATGTTTTCACTTCCCCCTTTTTGAGAATGCTGCAGGCAACATTGCCAAGCCAGATTTTTCTCTGTCAAGTTTTCTCCTGTTTGTGAACTTCTAGATGGGTTTTGACACTGGGTGTCCAAGGGCACAAATATCAAACAGCTCTTTCCTCTCATGGTGACTTCAGACGCTTTCCTTTGTTGGTAAGTACAATCTGTTGGCAGGGTATAGTAAGCACCACGTTGAGTGAAAGTTAAAACAAGTCAGTCCCAAAGCACAGTGCATGTTGTATGGAAATTACATTTGAACCAGCTGAGTGTGCAGGGGTGGGACTTTACCCCTAGTTAGCATGGAGCCAAGTGCCAAGAAGATGCCAGGGTCTGTATTGGACAGCATTCCTCAGGTCTGTAAGATGGTTTGTCACTAGTCCTGCTGGGGTATCTGTTTAAACTTGGAATATGTATCTCTTGTGAGCACAGTTCTCTGTCAGATGTTTTTATTCTTTCCAAGGGTGGCTTCATAACTTTCCCCAGTGCTGGTTCCAAATGGGTGGAGCAGGTGGCAAATGGCTGCTTCGATTTGAAGTGAGTGAGGGGGCAGTGTTCCTTTGCTTGTCTAATTATTTATTTACCTAGTTATGCACAGCGTTTGTTTTCTGCTGAAGGGATTCAAGCATATCGTAGCCTTTTGCTTTAGCTCCTTTATCATGTTGTTTTACTGCTACAGTTCAGTGAGAAATTTGTCTTAGCCTTTGCAGAGCAGCGAGGATGTCATCTAATTTTATTGAGCTCCAGTGTGCCTCCCCCATGTGTTTTCAACATTCTCGTTTATCACGTAGAAAGCAAGTGATGAGCAAGTCTATGCAGAAGGAGAACTGTATTCTATGCTCTTGGCTGGGCAGAATAACATTCTAAAGCCATTCTAATGCGGCAGCTTGAGATACGCGTATATAAAGGCTGGCATTGGCTTGGGCCACTGGGATCCTCAGCTATACCAGGGCTTCACCCGACATCTCTGCAGGAGAATTGTTACGCCACCTCCACTGCCCCCCACTCAATCCTGAGGCTGGGTAGGGACTGTTTTACCCCTGGTATAATGTAGAGCAGTTTAAGGGCTGCTCTAAGTTGTGCCTGGCTGTAATTACACCCAAGAGGCTGTTATGGCAGTTGAGTTCATTGGAGCACAGTGGTGCTTCAGTGATACTCCCTTTCTTAACATTCTCCATACAACAGAAGGTGCGTCTGGGCTGCTTTGCCAACTCTGTGCCATCAGGGAGGAACCCAAAGGGAGCAGGTTATGCAGAGCAACTGGGGTCTTGGGAGGGGGTAGTGAGGGGAAGGATCTGGCCTGCCATATTTCAGTTGTTTGGGGACACTCATGCTTGCTACTTTCTGGAAAGTAATTGTCTCTGGCCAGTATGGCCTCGCCTATGCAACCTGCTTGCTCTGCCAGTCAGCACAAGCCTGAGTTGGACAAATTGCAAAGCATGATTTAAGGCTCATCTGTTCTGTCTGGCTTTTAATTAACTACCAACTATTCCTGTTGTTAAGGGGTTTGATTTTAGTGAGTTACCCACTCGAGCGATTCACATTTATTTAAATGCATTCATTTTAGATTGACGTTCATGGCACTCAGATGCCACCCTAAGAAATTTAAAGTAATATAAAGAACAAGTGCAACCCACTGGTCAGAGTGTGTGTGTGTCTCCACAGAGCATGTGAATTTGTTACTTACAGCCCCAGTCATAGAACCTGGCTGTCTGGCTGCAGCTACCAAGACTCATGATTTTAGCTCTGGAGGTCCCCATTTTGGCCCAAGATGGCATCTGACACAACCATGGCACGAATGATCCAAAAAGAACATAGGCCCGCATTTGCAAATGTCCACATGCAGTTTTGCCCAATGAATGTGTGTAGCAGGAGTTGCAAATACACATATGCGCAGCACCCCAGATTGCAACGGCCATGGCACAGACACGCCAGCAGGTGTACACAGATATATGTTTGTTTTGCTTGCATGCATGCATCCAAAAGGTTGGGCAATAGATCTGAAACACAACCCAGTGAAAACAAATCCCACCACACCAGGGAAACATATCCCAAAACTCAGCGCCCAGAAACACTCCTGGTTCTCACCTACCCTAGTACTACAGTGGTGTAACACCATTACTTCTGATTTACACCACTGTAAGTCAAGAGAATCAGACCCCCAATATAAGCTAAACAATATTGAAAAGAGAGCCATCTAGTCTCAATCCAGGGATATCATATGTGCGTTGCTGGATGAAATGGTTCTGATGAACCTTGCACCACACGAAGATCTGTACATTTTGTTCCCCAGAAAATCTGTTACATAGAAGGGTCAAGATCCTCAGCTTGTGTAAATCAGCATAGCTCCATTTGATAGAACAATTGTAATTCACACCAGCTCAGGAGCTGGACCCAAGGTGTTTAAGAATTCTTGCAATTCCTTTGGAGAATGTTGATACTGAAAACGGAGGCTATAAGCTCCACCATCCTGGGAAAAGATTTGCTTGCAAACGTGTGCTAAATCCCCATCAGAGGTTAGGAGTTTGGCGAGATGCTTGAATCTGTGGCTGTTGGTTTCATTTCTTGTAAGCAAACTATATTTCTGCAACTTAGATTTCAGCACAAAGGTGTCCCGCAGTGCTGCTGTAAAAGCAGTACTAAGGATTCAGTCAGGCTTTAAAATATTTCAAGGGTCTTCTTTGTCTTGTTGGGGTCAGCAGGTTCCTTTTCAGCCTAGCTGAAAAGCCTGATGGAAACAATAGGGGACTATTCCGAGACATTTTTGTTTAGGTCAGTACCATTCTCCAACTCCTGACACCGTAGGCAGCTGGTAAATATCATTCTCTATCAGCTAACTAATCTTTTTCAGCAGCGATTGACCACCCACATCTGACCACCAAATTTCCACTCTGCTTGCCCTGGCTGACATTTATTTAACAAAGAGCTACTAACAGCTCTTCTATCAGCTCAAGAAAATTTAACGCAGGAGGGGACAAATGTGATAGGCACCATATGGCAGGCACTCATAGCTAAGTCAGTACCTCTGTGCAGCCTCCATGATGGTTATTTTGAAGGGGAGCTGAAACAAACAAACGGCAGGATGCTTGTGTGAATTTGTGAGATAGGAGTTATTTAACCACTGTGTTGCTGGAACAAAATCAATCATGTCATGCCTTCAGACCCTTCCTTGATGGATGGCTTATTTTTTTTTTAAGGATTTTAAAATATCATGAAATGAAGGAAATATGATTTAATTTGGGCCTTTGGGTTTAGTTTGTATTTTGTTTTTTAGCTGTATATGCCATCCATAGGGGAAAGCCTCAGACTTTGAGGAGCACTCCTACTAGTTCAGTGCCATTGGGTTCTTCTTCCTGGAAATGACGGTCTCTCCCCTGCAGTGTCTTACTGACAAGGTAATGAGATAGTATATTTTTTCAGATATGCTATATCAGCTGCAGGAAGGCCATAAAGGGGTGGTCTAAAGAGATTGCAGAAACTCTCTATTTTCTTTTTCAAGTTCCATTCAAAGTTGCTTTTCTACCTTTTATAAACATAGCCAGTCAGGGAAGAATGAAGCAATGTATTGGTGTTCTCTTCTTTTCGTCGGTCTAATCACTGCGCTGGGGAAGCTTAGCTGGGCTTCCCTTCCCTTGAGAATTCAGATTTTTATTTTAAATCTTCTGATTAGTATAAGTCTCCTTTAGCTCACACCTTTCCAGCCCAGAGGCCTTGTAGGCAGAGATAATGGATGCTGGGGGAGCTCTGGGTAGATAGAAAGAGCCCCAGAGGTCTGTGTGGGCATTGCATTCTCACAGCCTCTCTCCCAAGGATCATCCCTGCTAGGCTGATGTGCATGCTTTCCAAAAGTCGCAGCTGAGGGCAAACGGTCCCCACAGGACGTGACCCCCCACATATCAACATACTAGTGCTCAGCACAGTCCGTTATACTTGCCACTACTTCCTTCCCCAGCCCAGGGTCACCCAATCAGAATAATGCTGGACAACAGAGTAGTAATGGATTCTGTTGTTCAACAAGGAGGAGCAAGATCCCAGTCCTTACACGCTGAAGCCGTAGGGCTATGGAACTGGTGCATATCTCCCACATACAGACCTCAGCGAGTTATCCACCAGGACTGCAGAACACAGTGGCGAACTCCCTCAGCAGGCATTTCTGCCTCAACCATGAGCAGAGTTGATTGAGGTATTCGGAAGGATATGTCTCACCTGGGGTCGTCTGCAGATAGATCTCTTCCTGACACCATCCACTGCGAAGAGCAGATGATGCTGTTCAAGGGGAGAACTGCAATTCAGTGGGAGATGCCTTTGCCATCCCTCGGCCGTGTGTATTACTGTATGCCCATCTCCTGATGCCATTACTGTTTGAGGACCTGAACAAGTTGAAACAGGGGAAATTACTAGCCATCCTCATAGCACCATTGTGGCCAAGACCAGTGTGGTTTCCAGAACTATCTAGTATGTCTCAACAGGTGCCTCACTCTTCACTCACCAAGAATGCTTGTCACTTCATCTCAAGGCCCAGTGACTAGATGGTTCTCTGCCCCCGAACCAGACAGCTCTGCAGAGATGCAGACAACACTTCTAAATAGTAGGAAACCCATTACAAGGAAAATCTACCGACAGCCGTGGAAACGCTTTTAGATTTGGTGCAAGGGATCTGGGGCAAAATCAGTACTTGGTCCTGCTAGTGAAGGCAGGGGGCTGGACTCAATGACCTTTCAGGGTCCCTTCCAGTTCTATGAGATAAGTATTTCTCCATATACAGTATTATTATAAGATGTGTGTTCCCTAATAGATGCGCCATTACCCACCTTCCTTCTTCTCTGACTCAGTCTTCTGACAAGACTTCATGTCTGAGAAGGAACTGGAGTGGCAGTGGGTCTACCCTGCATATGCTCTTGCCCCGGAGCACAAGGATGTATAGGGGGCAGGTGCAGACCCACTGACACTGCCGGCAAAACTCACCAAGAGCACATAGGCATGCGCACGTCCGGAAGAGGAACACACATCTTGAACTCCAACTACTGTACAAGGTAAGTGACCTCTCCCGCCACCCCTGGGGAATCCCGAGCCAATAAGAAGTGCCTCAGAAGAAATCTTGGATAAGGCACAGCATGAGTTACCCAGAATTCGCTGAATATCTAGAAAGGTTTTGGGTTCAGCTTGGGTTGAGATTGAGACCAGTTCTTCAAGTTTATCCCAGCACTGGTTGCTCATTCTTAAATGCAGAGATTTGTGCCCACCCACCCAGTAGCAACTGTACAAGAAGTGGTGGATTTTTGGCCAACATAAAAAGTTAAACATCATCTTAGGTCTATCATGAATAATAACAGGCTTGCCTGGAGACAGCTTTCTCCTTGTAAAAATCCTTGCAGAGCTGGAAGGATCAGAGGGGTCAGACTGTAAAATAAACAGATAAGTGGTGATGCTCTGACATGCTCCACCCCACTCATGGATGCCACACTGAGATGCCACTTGGTAGATCAGACAGATCTTCCTAATATCACCCTCCAGCTTCTTTCTTGGGTGCTTTGATCAGAGCTGAAAGAGTCTGCAATGCTGATGGTTGGGTTCAGAATTAATGCCTCACTGAGATAAATGGGGGGGTTCATGCTTTCCCCAGAGCTATTGTTTCAGCTCCCTGCTAACTCAGGCAGGCAGCACTGCACCCTTTGAGATTTGGCTCACATTTTGAAGGTTATCTTTGCAACCAGAAGGGCAGATAATTGATTATTTTTTAAATTAATAGCAAACGTTTTGAAGCACAAGAAAGCAGCTATCATGGAAAACGAATGGGTCATTGACAAGTGTGAGCCTCCTCTTCCCCAGCTTATGGCACGCATGGAGGTTTCCAAAAAATATGATGCTTACGTAAGTAGGTGGTAAATATACACTGACATCTTTCAAGTCAGTGGAACGCTCATGACATTTGAATCATTTGAAGCAGCACATGCGGGAAGTGCAGGCAGAGGTCTCTTCAATAGAGATTTGCAAACGTGCCTCCCATGTAGCTATTTGAAATGCTAATTACATCTAAATTATCTTGAACGGCCTGCATGGCCTTTACCCAAGAAGGACTCCTCCTTCTCTTACATATGGATGTTTTTTTCATAATGAGATTTGTTTTTATTTCAGATTTCCAGAGTGGATGCTGCATTATCATGATGGGTCATAGCCATTTGCAAGGCATGATGTGAGTGATGCATCAGCAAGAGACTCTATTAAAAGCAGTTTTCAGAAAAATACAAGGGAAGAAAAAAGCTTCTTTCAGTAAAAGCAACTTTTCAATATTTGAATAAGGAAACATTATTACTCTCATGTGCATCCTAGGGGCCGATTCTCAGCCCAGGCAACCTGCACTCGGTGCAAAACCCAGGGTCCAAAGGTGACTTAAGCTTGTAATTGGTGCTGAGAGAGGCTCAAAAGAGCTAGAAAGATTCTATTTTATATAGGGTCTAGGAGCTGTCAAGTGATTGAAAAAAATTAATTGCATGATTAATCATGCTGTTAAACACTAATAGAATACCATTTATTTAAATATTTTTGGATGTTTTCCACATTTTCAAATATATTGATTTCAATTACAACATAGAATACAAAGCATACAGTGCTCACTTTATATTTTTATTACAAATATGTGCCCTGTAAAAAACAAAAGAAATAGTATTTTTCAATTCACCTCATACATGCACTACAGTGCAATCTCTATTGTAACAGTTGAACTTACAAATGTAGAATTACGTACAAAAAATAACTGCATTCAAAAATAAAGCAGTGTTAAAACTTTGCAGCCTAGAAATTCACTCCGTCCTATGTCTTGTTCAGCCAAATACTCAGACAAACACATTTTTTTACATTTGCAGGAGAAATGCTGCCCTCTTCTTGTTTCCAATGTCAGCTGATAGTGAGAACAGGCATTTGCATGGCTCTGTTGTAGCCAGCATTGCAAGGTATTTACATGCCAGATGCGCTAAAGATTCATATGTCCCTTCATGCTTCAGCCACCATTCCAGAGGACATGCATCCATGCTGATGACAGGTTCTGCTTGATTAACGATCCAAAGCAGCGTGGACTGACGCATGTTCATTTTCATCCAAGTCAGATGCCACCAGCAGAACAGCAGAAGGTTGATTTTCTCTTTTGGTGGTTCAGGTTCTGTAGTTTCCGCATCGGAGTGTTGCTCTTTTAAAACTTCTGAAAGCATGCTCCACACCTTATACCTTTCAGATTTTGGAAAGCACTTGAGATTCTTAAACCTTGGTTGAGCACTGTGGCTGTCGTTAGAAATCTCACATTGGTACCTTCTTTGCATTTTGTCAAATCTGCAGTGAATGTGTTCTTAAATGAACAACATGTGCTGGGTCATCATCCGAGACTGCTATAACATGAAATATATGTCAGAATGTCGGTAAAACAGAGCAAGAGACATACAGTTCTTCCCCAGAGTTCAGTCATAAATTTAATTAATGTATTATTTTTTTAATGAGTGTAATCAGCATGGAAGCATGTCCTCTGGAACGGTGGCCAAAGCATGAAGGGGCATATGAATGGTTAGTGTATCTGGCATGTAAATACCTTGCAATGGTGGCTACAAAAGTGCCATGCAAATGCCTGTTCTCACTTTCTGGTGACATTGTAGATAAGAAGCAGGCAGCAGTATCTCCCGTAAATGTAAACGAACTTGTTTGTCTTAGCGATTGGCTGCACAAGAAGTGGGACTGAGTGGACTTGTAGGTTCTAAAGTTTTTTACATTGTTTTGTTTGAGTGCAATTATGTAGCAAAATCTATATTTGTAAATTGCACTAATTTTTTTAATCTCA
The DNA here is from genome assembly GCF_003597395.2 of Chelonoidis abingdonii. Lineage (NCBI taxonomy): Eukaryota > Metazoa > Chordata > Testudines > Testudinidae > Chelonoidis > Chelonoidis abingdonii. The sequence goes on along the minus strand of NC_133785.1, from coordinate 39,341,022 downwards.
ATGAATGTTTTTGAGTTAATTGCGTGAGTTCACTGCGATTGACAGCCCTAATAGGTTCTTATGCCACATTCATGACTGTAATATCTGAGCTCCTTCCAGTAATGCATTAAGCCATGTGACTAGCATGTCATGTGTTTTTTGTTCTCTCATCCTTTGCTCAGGAGAAGCAGCATGTGCAGTGGAGTGTCTTGTCTTGGTGGGTTTTCATTTTTTAAAAATAAATATATCTGTTGCTCTGTGTTAGAGAAGACATAAAAAGAAGATGATGAGGTTTGTAATGGTCCTTAGATCTTGGGAGAGTTCATTCCGCAGTCTCTGGTCGTTCCTGGAGAAAGTTCTGTCTCCCGCACAGATGAGCTTTATTCTTACTGGTGAGAGTTCCATTGTGCTGGAGGAGTATTCTGGTTGATCATGGTCTTTATCCTGGAGTCAGATGATCCTTAAGACAGAATGGGTTCAGGTCATGGAGTGCTTTGAATATAAGGGCTGAGACCTTGAACTTGTTCAGAAATTTTTTGGGAATCCATGAAAAGAGCTGAGGGCAGATGTGTGGTGTGCACAGTAGCCTGTGCTGCTGAGGAGATGGCACCAGTGTTTTGTACTAGTTGGAGTTTCCTAAGTGCTGAAGGATTCCTGCCCAGAGATATTGTGTTGTTGTAATCTGGCCTATAGGTGAGGAAGGCATGAATAACTGTGACCAGGTCATCATCTGTCAGGATGGGACAGTCTCCAAGCCAAGCAGAGGTGGAAGAAAGCATTACTCACAGATGCTTCTGTGTGTAAGCTCAGCATCAGCAAGGAATCCAAGAGTGCTCCTAAACTATAGACAGAATTAACCAATTGTGGATGTGTAACTTCAACCAACAGACAGTACTGTGACTGCACTCTTCAAAATACTCTCTTCTGCCTTGTTTGGGTTGAGGGTCAGTCAGCTGTTCTTCATCCATGAGCTGATCTCATCCAAGCACTGGGCCATCTTGGTGTCAGGGCTGTGGTCCCATATGGTGAAGGACTGAAGGGTACGTAGAGCTGTGTATCATCTCCATATTATGAACATGAGAATGGCCATACTGGGTCAGACCAGTAGTCCACTTAGCCCCTGTCTTCTGACAGTGGACAGTACCAGGTGCTTCAGAGGGAATGAACAGAACAGAGAAATTATTGAGTGATCCAACCCCTTGTCATCCAGTCCCAGCTTCTGGCAGTCAGAGGTTTAGGGACATCCCGTTATATTTTTGGCCTTCACAACATCCCCTGGCAATGAGTTCCACAGATTGACTGTGCATTGCATGAAGAAGTTCTTCCTTTTGTTTGTTCTTAAACCTGCTGTCTAATTTTATTGGGTGACACCTGGGTCTTGTGTTATGTGAAGGGCTAAATAATACTTCCCTATTCAATTTCTCCAAATCATTCATGATTTTATAGACCTCAATCATATCCCCCCAGTCATCTCTTTTCCAAGCTGAACAGTCCCAGTCTTATTAACCTCTCCTCATTTGGAAGCAGTTCTATACCCTAATCATTTTTGTTGCCCTTCTCTGTACTTTTTCCAATTCTGTCTTTTTTGAGATAGGGAGACCAGAACTCCACATTGTAGTCAAGGTATGGGCATACCATGAATTTGTATAGTGATATTATGATATTTTCTGTATTGTTTCCATCCCTTTCCTAATGATTCCTAACATTCTATTAGCTTTTTTGACTGCGGCTGCACACTGAGCAGATGTTTTCAGAGAGCTATTCGCAATGACTCCAAGATCTCTTTGAGTGGTAACAGCTAATTAAACTCCATCATCTTATATGTATAGTTGGAATTATGTTTTCCCATGTGCATTACTTTGCACTTACTTACCATTCTGCATGTCAATAATAACTTGTGTAGTTACTTTCATGTCAAGTATAGTATCAGTGGAAGCAAAGTTATTTCCATTCAAGAGAGTTTCTTGTTTCCCTGTTTTTTCACTAATGGCTCAGGAATTGTCATATTTTCAGGCCCTACATTCCCATTGTTCAACATGCTCTATCCCCTTATGACTTGATTCAATGATCACTGAATTCAATGGGAGTCTTTGGGCTTTGGATCAGGCCTTTCATGAATTTAACTCAGAAATCAAGTAAAGGTCAGGTTGGCTTGAATAATTCTCGCCCTCTGCCTCCAACACCTCAATAAACCCCCTGCTTTCCAAATTCTGGATGGGCCTTTAGTCTTCCCATCCATCTCTAAGTTCCAACCCCACACTACTTGTGGAGCCTGACTGAGGCCTCCTGTCACTTCATGGTTGAAAAGAGATGTAAGAAGCCTTCAGTTAAAAAACCTGAGAGTGCACCAAAAATTAACCAGAATCTGGCTTTTGGTCTACCAGATAGACTGGAGATCTGTTATACTCCGTGTTGGAAGGTGTGGGGATGAGAACCCATGGGGAGAGAATTCTGAAGTTCTATAGGAGCTTTGAGAGGAATCTGTGGGACTTGTTGGAAAGGACAAAGGATCATGGATCTGCAGCAGAGAGGATGTGGAATGTTATAGCCCTGGTTCCTCAACAAGATGCCCTGCTTTTCAGACATGCTCCTTAACCCACCTGGCTGCACCTGAAGAGTGGGCCAGACCTACTTAAAGATAAAGCCGAGCTGGGTGGTTGCTATAAAGAGAGGAAGCACCGAGTAGAGTAGGCTGTGGGGGGAACGGAAGGGAACTTTGCAGTCCCTCTCTGTCCACGAGACAGTGGAGACAGGGAGGGATCCTTCAGATAATCTAGATATGGACACAGGTGCTGGAACTAGAGGTGCTGCTGCACCTCCTGGCTTGGAATAGTAATAACAACGCAAATGCAGGGTTTCTGCCTTCATCACCTGCACTATAAAAATGGTTCCAGCATCACTAGCAATGGAGCTCATTCGTTGGTGTGAACCGTGGGGTACTGGCTGCTGTGGCGTATCAAAGCCTTCGGTCGCCATGTTGACGAGCCTGTCAGAGTTGTTGTATGAAGATCTCCTCGGAGCTTTGGCTTTTCTTTCTAGTTTTGGGGCTAGTTGTGAAAAGTATCATGATCATTTCTCACTTGACTTCCGATGGCACTGGAATGTGGCTTTTTTATTAGAATTCTTGTGAAGTGCCAGCTTCAGGGAGCTGAGGATTTTTAACAAGTTTAGCCATGATGGATGTCCCTCTAGGGACAGAGATGCCCTAAGAACTATAGACGCTGAAGATTTTAACCTTGGATTTGAATTTCTACAGATAGATGGGTTTTTCTGGAGTCAGAGTGCATATCCGTGACCTCTTGCTTGGAAAGTGGTCAGTGTTATCACATTACGTTGTGCATTCATCATGCAGAACAATGCTTCAAATGATACCTCCATGACTAGCTAGAGATGATATTTATTAAAGATGAATATAATTTTGCTGAGATGTGAGAATAATGTAAAAGGAATTGAAAAAAAAAAACAAAACCCCAATGCAAACAATAACCCGGTACCTGGAATTAGCTTGAATGGTATGGTTGAAATTCTCCTCTGCTGTCACAATTGTCTCTGCATGTGAGTGAACTCTTGACGCTTGTTTCATTTCATAAATATATTGTAATTAAACAATTATTTTATGAACAATTATGCTCATAATTGCTCAAGCAGGCTGGTGTTGTGTCTTTTGTGCAACATCTCTTTTTGATGTGAATAACTTTTCATAAAAATAGCCATGGAAGTAATTCATTTTGAAATTAAACATGCCTCTTGTGCCTGCATTCAGAGAGGAGATAGGTGTTTTTGAACCTCCATCACCCACATATCTCTCAAATAAAGGCATCCTTCTCTGATTATCCTCATGGAAAAACTGCTACCGTCCAAAAGAAGCATTTTGGGGAAGGATAAGGAAGATGCTATTAAACCTGAAGACACATGGTGAAATAATGGTTCCATTAAAATCTGTGAGTTTTACCACTGGCTTCAGTGAGGCCAGGATTTTCTCCCACAGTGGGAAGAAAAACTACCCAGGGTTTGACCAGTGAACACATGTTTGGAGGTGCTGAGAACTTGTGGTAGGGACCTCTGTATCTTTAGGGAATTTTTGTGCTATTGGACATCCAGAGGTCTGTTCTGCTGTCAGTGCGCCTCACTGTTAGAATTGTCTAATGCTTGCCTAGCTGCAGATGTTTGAGTGTGCCGGAGACGTTCAGGAGACCTGGTAAGTTCCAGCCGTGTCCCTTGAGTGCTCAAATTTCCGATTGCTTGAAGGGGATGAGTCTGGGGATGGACAAGGGCCTGCCTGCTCAGTCGGGATATTCTAACCAAGGCACCCATATGCTCAGCCTGATGATGCTGATTAAATCAGGCCAGAGGCACAGCTCAGCCAGCAGGAGCAAATTGAGCCAGTTGGGCCCCAGCCTACTCACTAGTTGCTCTACAAACCCCAGACACAAAGGAAAGCCTGGGAATGGGACTTTCTGCTCGTTGGAGAGTGAGCAATTGCTAATGCACTGGGGAAGATCTAGGAAGTCTGGAGATTTGTTCATTTTCTGGGGGCAAGGGAGTGCCAGCCATGGGTGGTGAATCTTGGTGCAAGTGAGGGAGAGGAGAAGCAAGGTTCAGAGATGGAGGAGATACCAGCTGTCCGGCAGTTTGGGCTGAATTTTCAGAAGGCCTCAGATGGTGGGAGAGAGATGTGGGATATAGGGGAAAAAGACAAGGGGAATGAAAGAAAAGGAGAGGAGACAGGAGCCCTGCAACAGAGCCTTACTAGTTGGAGATCAGAGGGGCTATAGGCAGTTGGTTGCAGAGGGACATCTAGACCTATGCATACCTTGGACTTATTGGGAACTTTTCATTTTCTGAGAGCAGAACAAATATTGAGGGTCAGTCAGTGAGATGATGCATGGAGTAAGGAAGCTCTCAGTATGAGAACATGTAGGAGACTCTGGTCCATTGAAATAAAGGGAGCTGCTTGTGAAGTCAGAGGTCCTGCTTCTTGTGAATAAAGATGGCAGAAAGCGTCCCTTAATGTTCATAGCAGCCCTGTGAGGAAGCCATGACAGCACTAGACTCATAGTCTTTCCAGCCAGAAGGGACCATTATGATCATCTAGTCTGACCTCCTGCACATTGCAGGCCACAGAACCTCACCCACCCACTCCTATAATAGACCCTAACCTCTGGCTGAGTTACTGACATCCTCAAATCATCGTTTAAAGACTTCAAATTACAGAGAATTCACCATTTACACTAGTTTAAACGTGCAAATACCCTGAGACCCATGCTGAAGAGGAAGGCAAAAAACTCTCAGGGTCTCTGCCAATCTGACCTGGAGGAAAACTTCTTCCCGACCCCAAATATGGCAATTAGCTAAACCCTGAGCATGTGGGCAAGATCCCCCAGCCAGACACCTGGTAAAGAATTCTCTGTAGTAACTCAGCCCTCCCCACCTAGTGTCCCATCACTGGCAGTTGGGATAGTTGCTGCTAACGGTCACAGATTGGCTATATGCCATCAGAGGGAGTCCCATCATCCCATCCCCCCATAAACTTATCAAGCTCAGTCTTGAAGCCAATTGGGATTTTTGCCCCCATTCTTAGAAGGCTGTTCCAGAACTGCACTCATCTGGTAGAAACCTTTGCCTGATTTCAACCCTAAACTTGTTGAGGGCCAGTTTACATCCACTAGTTCTTACATACATCTCACACTCAATAATAACCGATAGCTTCCAGTTGTTGGCTCCAGTATGTCAATGGGGCTGGGACACTGAATGCCAGCACAGCCTCCATTTAAATAATTACAAGATCCTGAAAATAAACATCATGGACCTACAGAACCGTGCCCTGCTCATTCACACAGCTTTGTGACTCTACATTATTATCTTGCCTACCTAGATCCTCACGACTCGAACCGTGACACATTTTTACGTCTGTGTAGAGCACCTCACATCTTGTGAGCACTACGCAAACAATAATAGGTTACCTGCATTCTCTACAGGGTCTTTCTGTGAGCTTTAATAAACTTGCATTCACCCTGGAATGGGCTGAGATGAAAGCCAAGCCATATAAATGTTTGGAAAGCTGTATTTTCAAAACACAACCTGGAAGCTAATTTACTGCAAAATATTTGTCTGGTGGAAATGTGACTTTCTTGGGAGAATTCTGATGGCGGGATCCAGAGACTGGAATGACTTAGACAGGTTCTCATTTTTTCTCTAACAGCAATAAAATACTTGGAGCAAGTTCAATTTCAGTGAAGAAAATCCATCCAAGGAAGCTGCCTCCCTTGTCTTTGGCTGAGGTATTGCCCTTCAGCCAGCTTCAGGGTGTGACTGAAGGCCTTTCCCTGCAGAATCCGATGGATGAAGACAACATGTTTAAGGAACACTCTGTAATCGTTCCTGCGAGGCCTCAGACTGGGGAATGGGAGAACAGTGACAATGGCTGTTTTGTAATGGTCTAGAATTGCTGTCTCCATTTCCCATAATTTCCCACATAACAAGCACCTTAGCATCAACTGTGTTTTTGGAAGGAAAGTGTCTGTATCTATTAAAAACAAATTGACTGCTGCCAGGAATAGGGGCAGGCCGAGACTGGTAAAAGATGATCTGATGGGGAGTGTTAACTGCAAAATGAGATGTGAATTTCACTCTAATAGTTTATCAAACAGGACTGTTGTGAAAGCTCTCAAGTGTGCTGCCAAATCCAGCTCTCAAAGCAAGGAAAGTAATACAAGTGCAGTTATTGTTAATGTTAATTATCTGCTATCTGAGCAGTTGTTTGAAAGGCACAGAGCATTGTTTGCAGGGCTGTCCTTAGGATTTATGGTGCCCTAGGCAGGATTATTAAACTGGTGCCCCTGTGCCTGACTTGATCTGAGCAACACAAACATAAGCTTACAGTACTGGAAAACTTGCCACATGCATGTTGTTAAAACCAGTCTAACTTAATTAAGCACACGGTAGTGCTGATGGACTAGCGTTATAGTGCTGATGGAAGTAACCTATAGAAAAAATTCTGATTTGACAGAATGATGCAAATAATATATTTTTTTAAATTTGTCAACACATTATTGGAAATTTCTATGAAGAGGTATTGAAACAAGGATTTGTTTTTAATTGAAAGCAATCTTTCTGGCTTTTTAGGCTGCAAAATCAGTAATAATGTCATCGTATGACAAAGACAAAGTGATGTCTTGTTCGATTGCAAGAATAGCAAGACCAGTCAAGTGTTCCTGACTCATTGTAGAGAGGAGATAGTTTTTAATGAGCTTTAGTTTTGAGAAACTCCGTTCTCCTGACGCTACTGTTACAGGAATTGTCAGTAGAATACGAGTGGCAATGTACACATTAGGATATATATATATCTCAACAAGTTTGCTGGTATGAATAAACTGTACAATGTCCATCACTGATTTTGCATGTGGCAACACTGATGACAGTGTGCTCAATTCTTCGTACAGTTCAAGTTCATTTAAATCAAAACTGTCACTGTGCTTCAGGAGGCTCTCTAGGTTCTTGCACTTTGTCATTAGTTGCTCTTGTTTTCCTATTTCTTTGAATTTAGTCCTGTTCAGCCTGCTACCGGCTGAGTGAATGGAACCGCATGCCAACAGTGGGTTGAGTGGCTCAGCCGGGGTCTCAGCCGCCGGCCTGCTTAGCCTGCTGCCAGCCTGGGGTTCCTTGGGGGATCCCCAGGCCAGCAGCAGGTACTGAGTGGGGCTGGTGGCCAGGAACCCGGCTGGCAATGGGCCAGCAGCCAGAACCCCAGAGCATCAAAAATCAGCTGGCGTGCCACCTTTGGCACGTGTGCCATAGGTTGCCGACCCCTGTTCTATACCAGTGGTTCCCAAACTGGGATTCGTGAACCCCTGGGGGTTTGCAGAACGTTACAGGGGACTTGCCAGAAAAATTTCACAAATGGCGGCCAGAGGACCCTGGGCATTGGAGACAGCAGGTGGGACCCGGTTGCAGGGCAGACACCCTGAGCCCCAGGGAGAGCGAGGCCGGGCAGTTTGGGCTGGCAGCCCGAGTCCCGGCGGTTAGCAAGGGAGCCGGCAGCCTGAACTCCAATGCTCTGTGCGGGGCTGGCAGCCCGAGTAACAGGAAGAATGGGGCTGGGCATTGGGGGCAGGGCTCAGTCTGCCAGCCCCATCAGTGGGGGAGCCGGCAGCCCAAACCCCAACCTGAGCCCCAGGAAGAGCGGTGCAGGCAGTTGGGGCATCCATCACACTGAGGAAATTTAAACTTAAATCCCTGAAAATATTCATTTTTAGAAGGGGGTTCATGACACTTCACAATTTAGTGAAAGGGGTTCGCGGGCTGTTAAAGTTTGGGAACCCCTGCTCTATACACTAGTGAGGAAATGAGCATTTTAACAGTTGTTGGAAGGTTCCTATTTAGCAGTAACAGGCGCTATACGGAACGTCAGTCAAACATTTCTTGTTTTTGAGAAAACTGGCCCACTCCTCCCATACAAACTTGTCACAGATCAGTTGTCAACAACTTAATTTCATCTTTTTGGGCTAAGATATTGATTTTTTTAAATTGAAATTGAATTCACGATTTTAGCCAAGCATTTTTGCGCAAACAAATTTGTTAATGCATAAATCTAATTGGCAACACCGCACTGCCTTTCATGCTTGCTCCCCCAAGCCCTTGCCTGGTCCAACAGCTGAAGTAGGAGGAAAATAGGTGGAAAAACTGCAGGACCCAAAAGCCACCTCTATAGGGTGCAGAAGTGGCAAAAGCAGCAGCAAACCCTCAGGTCCGATCACGCACCGCCATGTAGGCACTCCGCAGCCCAACGACCATGCGGTGAAGTTTAGCACAGCATCTGATCTTGGGGGGGGGGGGGGCACCACAGGAGCCACAGCCGCAGCTCATCCTGCTCTGTGCAGCTCCGCCCAGGGGAGAATCGCGCTCCCACGTCTAGAGTGACCAGATTCTAGATGTCCTGATTTTATAGGTCCAGTTCCGATATTGGGGCTTCTTTTGTCTTATACAGGACCAGAGCCTATAATAAAGAGTCCAAAAAGTTGGAGTGTTCCCTAAAAAGGGACATCTGCTCAACCTACCCAACCCTGTCCTGATTTCTTCGCAACATGCTATCTGGCTATCCCCAGCCCAGTCCTGTGCCACCATTCCAATCCTGGCTGCCTGCCAAGGAAGTGAGTTACTTTCACTTTCATTCTCCAGCAGGCAGCCAGGTAGGGGAGCGGGAAGAAAGGTGGGATGCGCCTTGGGGGGAGGGAGAAAGGTGGGGTGCTCTGTGAGGCAGGAAGGAGAAGAATGGATGTTATGGGGGACAACAAAGGATACTGCCAGAGCCGCTGAACTCACTTCACCTCACACCAGGGGAAAGAGTCACACTCACAGGTGAGTTCCTTCCCCCACCCCTGCCCAGAGACCCCAGCAGCCAATCCCCTCCCTCAGACTGTGCTGCATTCGGCTCTCTAGGACCCAGCAGCCCTGCTCTTACATGCTCCACTGCTTCTCGTCTGTCTGGCAGAGCGGTGCCCCCAGACCTAGTGGTGCCCTAGGCGGCTGCCTATTCTGCCTCTGGCTAAGGGCGGCCCTGATTGTTTGAGACTGGCGTTGTGTTTGTGTGGGGGTTTTGTGCTCCTTTGTTATAAATACCCTGGCTCAATGAAAGTCTGCATCTCTAAGATAGACTCTAAAGCGTATAGTCTCTTCTTGATACATCCAGAAAACACTTTTACACACTGAATACTAATAGAAAATAGACTCTCAAATGTCGTGTGCCTTGGCTGGGACTTCCCAAAAGATGGCAGAACTTTGAGTGCAGCTGCAACTCCTCAGATATTCCACAGGCAATTATTTTGTCAGCGTTTTATTTTGTCTATTTTGTTCTACATTCCCATTTAAGAAACCTTACAATTCTTCTAATGTTTATGTATCCTCCAAGCCCTTAGTGTCATTCTATGTCCTCTTTATAATAGGTGAACAATAATCATGTTCTATATGTTTATTGGATAGAATTTTTTCCCTGTGCCCTCTTCATAAAACTGCCCCATTTTGCACCCAAGCCTCAATGTAGTTATATCTGTAGATCAGTGCTTTGCTGCTTTTGTGTGCTGGTACATTTCTTCAGGTTCTGTTCCTGGAATGGGTCCTTTCATGGACAGAAGTAGGAGTTTTCCATGTGGTCCAAGGTAGTTGCTTTGCAGGTATGGAAAATTTTCATCTGCAACCAAACCCTATACAATTGTAGCCGCTACCTGTGTGTCTGCTGGAGCTGGTGAAAACTTTTACAGAAAAATATTTTTGCTATAAAAAAAATCTTTGTGATCAAAATGTAAATTTTCACTGAAAATGTTCAGTTTGATCAAAACTTCCTTTTGTTTAAAAAAAACAACCTGGAATACCTGCATGATGTTTACTCCCCACCCCTTCACTCCCTTTTGCAATGGGAAAAGGAAAGTATGGAGGGGAGGGAAGAGACAAAAAAACCCAATGCTTGCATTTAAAACATTTTTTTAGTCAAAAACCAAAAAAAAAAAATAATGGAAAAACTGAATGGAATGAAATATTTTAATTTCATTTGAAATTTTTCATGGAAAATTATAACATTTCCTGCTGCACTGTTTTCTCCCTGGGGGAATGAGTCTGCAGCTGTATGAAATCAAGCTTCTGATGCAGGGCAATGACTTTTTAAAAGGGCTTTTAGCTGAGTCATTTACATGCATCTTTGGGTTAAAACTCTTCTGTGATGCATCTCTCAGAACTACTTAACTACCAGTGTGCTCTGCCATCTCCTAAAGCTAGATAGTTTTTTTTTCTGATTACCTCTTCCTTTCTATTCCTTTTTGTTTATGACCCGCTGTGCACCATGCAAACTCAGCATGCTCTCCTGAGTGCTAGTTCTCATGCTAGGCAATGGACGCCACGCAGGAGCCACTAATTATTTTAATGGTAATGTGCTGCAGCATCCATGCAGTGGCCTGCTGTGCAAAGGAGGCACAGGTCGGTAAGAGCAGGTGTTCAGCTGCTTAACTCTCCTAAGTCCTGCTACAGTAGGCCTAGGATTTCATATCTGTTTTCTGTGACTAACATACTGTAGGCAGCAGACACAAAACCTGGTAACCTGGTTTGTGAGAACACACACTGTATTAGAGCCATTCATCTGTGGCATGGAGCATGCAGGGGGAACGAGCTGTGCAGTGGGGTTTAAAAGGTCCTTGTTTCACCTTAGAAGCCATGTTACGACTGCTAAAAAAAGAGATGTTCACAAAAGCTCAGACCAAGATTTTTCAAAGGCAGGAGCGTAAAATCCATAGTTGGTAATTACCTAATTTTTCACAAGTGCTCAGTGCTACCTGTTTCTGTTGAAGTCAGTGGAAGCTGTTTTTGGAAATCTTGGCCTTGGTTTGTCTAACACCACAACTAGGCAAACACACCAGTGGTCCATAAGGAGCCCCCCAGGGAACTTTCCATATTTTGGGACGTTTCAGAATTGAGCAAGAGAAGACACTCAGCTCCCTGAGTACTTCAAAGGGGCACGCACTAGTCAGGTTGCAGAAAGGGATTGCTTTAATGTAGCACAGGGGACTGATTTCTCTACTGCAATACATTAGCTTTGCAACAGGTACCACCGCAAGGCAAATTGCTTAAGCTTGTAGGCCATGGCTACACTGGTGCTTTACAACGCTGCAAGTTTCGCGCTCAGGGGTGTGAAAAACACGCCCCCCCCCGAGCACTGCAAGATACAGCGCTGTAAAGCCTCAGTGTAATCAGTGCCGCAGCACTGAAAGTGTGGCTCCCAGAGCTGCAAGCTACAGCCGTAGAGGATGTGGAGTACGCGCAGCGCTGGGAGAACTCTCTCCCAGCGCTGGTGCTGCGACCACACTCGCACTTCAAAGTGCTGCCGCGGCAGCGCTTTGAAATTTCAAGTGTAGCCATACCCCCTGTGGCTCTTCCTTCACCTCTGTTTTGCCTAATAATGCCTGCGGGTGTCCAGGGTTGGAAAACAGAACCAGAAGGAAAAATTAAAGGAAACAGTTGCCTGCCTGGAGATAGCTGTCTGAAATTCAGAAGGTATGCAGGGCAGTATGCAGCCCACATCAGTCTAAATGCCACTCCTCAGCTTACCAGCCCTCACCCATCGCAGCTACAATTCTTTTCCCTGGCTGCTTTACATTAGCCAGATAAAATAATAACGATCCTCTTGCATCAGTGCTCAGCTGGGAAGGGGAGATGGGAATTTCCCCCTTCAACCCTTATATACACAATTAACTTTACACATGTAGCTAAATAGACGATTGTGGTGGGACAGCTGTAAGGGAATGAGTTGCTCCTATGCTAGGCACCAGCCAATCCATGAGCCAGAGACTGGCCATGTGACTCCCAGCTCAGGTGTACAAACCTAACAGGAGCTTGGAACTTGCACCTGACTGTGGCACCAGATTTCTGGAGCCTTAGCCTGCTTTAGACTTGATCTTGCTCCAGCCCTGTTCCTAGTCCTGCACCTGTTCCTTTCTTGCTCCATTTCCACCCTGGACTCCTGATTCTGGCTCTGACCACTAGGTATGACCATCCCCATCCCAGTTGCTGAGAACAGCATTCTTATCCCTTTGAAACATCAGGTGTTAGACACTGGTGGAGGCAGGATACCAGGTTAAATAACTGACCAGTAAGCACTGCTCTGCTCTGGTACAGCAATGCCTGTGTTCTAGCTCTTTGCTTCCAAGAATATTGAAGCATTGTGATGCAGAACAATGCACCTAGGACCCATTGAAGTAGATTGCTCAGTAGTATATTTCCTTTCCCTCTCTTTCTCCTGCCCCTCCGCTTTTGTTTATCTCCCTCTGGTAAGGATGTCGGTACACTGGGATTAGCAGACATTACTTTTTCTTATTTTCACATGCAGAATTAAAATATTAATAAATTTCTTAGGCTGTAATAATATAATAGTAGACTCCTTTGTCTGGACTGTGTTCTTAAGTATTACCTTGGTCAGTAATTTAATTTAATTGGAAATGCCAACACTCTGACATTGTTAAGGTTAATGACCCAATGATTTACAAGACAAGGCACATTTACTGGCAAATGGATTTTAGTAATTCTTCCACTGAACAATGAGAATAACAGTTTGCACATTGATCCACAAAGGCCTACTGCAGGGGCTTTATTCTGGCTCTAGCAATAGGCATGATGATCTCTCTCCATACACTCATTATTGCTCTGAGGTTTTTTTCCTCAGCTCTATCATATTGAAACTGTATCATATTGAATTTCAAGTGAGTCTTTTCCATATGGTCCATAGATTTCACTCCCTATATGGAACTCTGTGGCACCATGGAGGATGACTGGGAAGGGTAGAACAGGGCACGATCGTCCCTTCAATTCACTAAACGTTAAGCAGGATTGGTCAGTGGCGTTTTGGGTGCCTCTAAAGTATGAGGGAGGGAGGGCAGGCGGGGAATTCAGAACTGATGCAGTAAAGATCAGCTGTACAAATGTCAGTGAAAAACAGTATGAAAGTGGAAGAGAAGACGTAGCTATCACCAGTCACTCCACTCATAAAGGGCCAGATCCTGCCACCCTTCCAGATGTTGGGTTGGGCCTAAGACACTGGCCCCAAAAGATGCTGCTGTAAAATGGAGTAGCAGGAATTCCATGGTTTTCTGCCTCTGTTGGAATCCTGACTTTTGTGGAAATCCTGCCGCCACGGCTGGTGAGCGATAGGCAATGTCTGTGCGGCGATGGTGCCACTCCCGAATGGTGCAGGGAACCAGTCGGGGACGGGCAGGGGAGGCGCTCTCAGTGAACACTGGCAAGAAGCTATGACATTTGTTTGAGAGCCAGGAACCCTCATTGCAGGATGTCTCCTGGTGTCTGAAACAAACGCACAAATGGGGAAAAACCAAAGCAAATAGTGAAGAAAGGCAGAGAAATGTTAGACTGGATGAGTAAAATGGCGTAATAAGAACATCACAGCTCTTCTATCAACATGGCTCTCCCCTTCCACTCCAGTGCTATGTGCATTTATCAGCCTAACACTCTGCTGTCACAAGGTGGTACTCGCCCTTTAAGAGGGAGCAGGGACAGTCCATTTGTGCCAGGTCAGCTGACCCCAATTAGATTTAAAAGAGGTCAGCGGGTGGGAGTGGAAGAGTCAACACAGGACAGGACACCTGGTGAGTCAGAGACAGGGAGCTGCAAGAAGCAGGAGCAGCTGGAAGTTCCTCTGAGAGGGGAGGGGAGAAGGCCCCTGGGGTGGGCCAAGGAGCTGTTCTTTGTTTGCTGTGCCTGTATTTGGGACACAAGCCTCCTGGAAAGAGATGCTGGGTGTGGAAGTGGGTACTTAGGGTGAAGGGCAACTTGTTACACCTGTGCTCCTATGTTGTTTGTGATGTACTGGAGTCAGATCGCAAGACTTTGCCCCCTCAGAGGCCTGCTGGAGGTGAGATGTGTCTCTCATGCAGCTCCTGTACCCTGGTGAATGACATTTGCAATAACTAAACAGCACCCTTCTGAGAGCACAGTAAACAACCATAGAGTCATTAAAAGTAAAAAGCTGAAATGCAACAACAAAGAAGATTCTTGAAGGGTGGAAATTGTACCATAAGGATAAAAATGATTAGCCATTGTTGGCTAAATGGAAATGACTGTGCTGTGACTGATCTTTATTGCCAAGAATGATATTCTAACTATAATTAACTAATATAATGATGAAGGTCATGTACAGGGAAAGTTTTAGATACTAGATTTTATTGTCTTTATCTGTCAGGGCAGGAGTTGTCTATGAATATCATAGGCAAGCCTGGGTTTTCATTTCCTTCAATTGAGATACAAATCAGCAGTTCAGGATGATATATGTTCCAGGGGCTTAAGGCAATTAGCAGACTAACTGGCTAAACCACTAACCATAATTTCTGAAAGATCTGGAAGAACATGGCAGGTACCAAACACTGTGGGGGATGAGGGGAATGCCTCAATGGTAGTTCTCATGTTGGATACTGGGAAAGCGAGCTGTAAGCATCAAGAGGTTAATGGTATCCTGAATAATGAGCAATACTGGATTATAGAGAACCAGTTACAGCAGTACACACAGAAAATGCACTGGGTGGACGAAGAATGTAATATACAATAGTGCGTGGTTCTCAGCTAAGGGTACGTGTACCCCTGGAGGTGTTCAGAGGTCTTCCAGTAGATACATCACCTCCTCTAGATAGTTGCCTGGTTTTACAACAGGCTACATAAAAAGCACTAGTGAACTCAGTGCAAAGGAAAATTTCATAGACAATTATTTGTTTATATTGCTCTGTATACTATATTCAAATTTATTTATTTTATAATGAGATGATAAAAATGAGAAAATGGGCCATTCGTCAGTATAGTGTGCTGTGACATGTTTGTATTTTTTATGTCTGATTTTATAAGTTTTTAACTTGTGGGTACACAAGACAAATCAGACTCTTGAAAGAGGTACAGTAGTCTAGAAAGGTTGAGAGCCACTGCTGTAGTGTATAGAAGAAAGAGGGGAATAATGGGAAGGAAAAAGATAGGAAACGCAGGTAGGAGAGCATGGAGTTGTGAGAACAGCAGGCACAAGGAGACATTTACTGACAATAAATGTGAAGTGTTTGGCTCAGCCTGTATTAGGAGGGGATCCGGTATGTGAAAATCTTCAATACTGGCCTGTTTTCTGTAGCAGAGCCTTTCATATAAGGCACTTTCTACAAACCCAACTCTAATTTCTTTGATTAATTTTTAAACGTTATGCTGTCAGCTTTTATTTCCAATAAACTCGAGCTTTTAATTGGGCTGAAACTTATTGAAATGGAATCTTTTCTGTCAGTCTGACTAGTTCAGATGTGCTGACATTGTTAAAGTAGGACAGAGCTGCATATTGCACTAAAGCAACATCTCATTTGCTTATGTGCTTTGAAAATATCAGCAGCTTTGCACTTTGGCCTTGCTAAATTATTGCTCTTCAGAATCTCTTGTCTCCAGTTATTTTCACATGACACTTGCATGGTCATTAAATTTCAGTTTTGTTTTTCCAATTAAATGGTCATGCTGAAAGCACAGGTTAGGGGTCTGTTCAGAGGTGCTAAGCAATCAGCTGCACATCTGTTCATTGTTAAGATGACTTGCCTGAAGTATTGTACTAAAAAAAGTTAAGAGCCAAGTGTTAGATGCAGAAGATGGCTACTGTGGAGCTAAGCCTGGCTGCAAACTCAAAAATAGAATTGTTCACAAATTTAATAAAGTTTAGAACTCTGAGAACATTGGCACAACTAGCGTCCAATGTGAGGAAAAGCCTCAGAAGTAAGGGTGTATAGTTAGACTGGTGGTAGTAGGTCCCAGTTCTGGTGTCAGATGAGTGTGAGCAGACCCTGGTCCCCAGGCACAACTCCACTGACATCAGAACTGGGTTAATTATTGCTGCGCACAGAAACTTGAAGTGGACCTGTTTTTTATCAAGGATTTTAAATACGCTAGACTTCAGGGTGTTCCAAATTGGGGGCTTTATAGGGATAAGAGCCAATTTTGACATTTGCATGTGGATCTATGTTACGATTCTTAATTCTCCTCCAAATACAGTAGTCATGTTTTGCGTTGAGTCAATATCTTTATCAGAAGCTGGGAATGGGCGACGGGATGGATCACTTGATGATTCCCTGTTCTGTTCATTCCCTCTGGGGCACCTGGCACTGGCCACTGTTGGAAGACAGGATATTGGGCTAGATGGACCTTTGGTCTGACTCAGTGTGGCCGTTCCTGTGATCCAAAAGAAATTCATCAATTTTGCTTGGTTTTGCATGAAGTCTTTAGCCAATGGGGGTAATTTGTGTGCACAGGAGAATAAGCTCTGAGCATGACATTAGATGGTGTGCTTTAGGTAAGCTATATTAATTCTCCTGTAACTCCACAGTGTTTCCAAACTAGATTAGGTTTTCAGTGCCAAAGAAACCATTGTTTCAGAGCTTCCTCTTAAGAGTGGGGAGGGTTTTGATATTGGTACAATCGGAACCAAATTTCTATAAAACTTTATTAATCATCTTCAGGCAGGACCGAGTGGCAGGGAGGTCCCATGGTCCCAGAGCAATCTGAACTGAGCAGAAGCCCCAAAAGAGCTAAAGTTGTTAACACTAAAGGTTTCACTTTATGTGCAATACTTATCCTGTGTTCATTGTGAAATTTGCCCACCTGGAGACAGTAATTTAATATAGTTCTCTGGGGACCTGACATGTACATCTTAGCCATTAAAGGGCAAACCCTGCCCCACAGCCCTCTCTTCGGTATCACTGCTTGAGGGGAATTGGCTGGGCTGGGGCATTGCACATGCCCTGCTCAGGGAAGAGTTCTGCGCCAAAGGGGCTCCGAGAGTGGCAGTGTTAGCAGTACTGGGAGTGGAGCCAGGGGGGTCTCTGGTATGCAGCTCTCTGTGCTCTGCCCCACTGGAGGAGTTTGTACAGGGCGAGATGTGACAGCTCCAAGGAGTGGCCTCAGTGAAATGTGAAGGACAGGATTGTTCCCCAGCTGTGCAGGCTGGATGCTGACATGAGGATTTGACCTTAGGAGCCTAATCCGGAGCTCACTGAGGGAAGTAGAAAGACTCCCAGTGATTTTAGTGAGCTCTGCCGCTGGCTCTCTGTGCACCAGCATGAAAACATCAGAGTAATTTAGCATTTTTTTTTATTTAGCATCAAATACAACTTGCACAGATCAGTGTTTAAATATCTAGGTGCACGTATCCCTGGTTGTTGCAAACAGGGTGCATGGACTTTGCATACATTATGGTCCAGGACATCTGGCAGAGGACTTGGAGTCAGGACACCTGACTCACTTTGTGACCTTGGACCAGTCACTTAAACCCTACACCTCATCCAGGGCTTGTGGAAAAACTTTTTTGCAATGGCCAGTTTAGGTTTTCAATTAAATGGCCCTTTTGGGGTAAAATATCTGTTTTGTGTATTTCATTTTAAATCTACTTTTTGTCAACAAACATCCTCGTGCCCCCCAAAAATCTAAAAAGTTTTATCTGACAACCAAAGAATTTTGATTTGCAAATGTTGTTATGGTAATTGGGTGCCTCACACTATCATTAATTATCTATAGTGTGTTAGTGGGTAGGAGTCCCGGTCACAGGTCAGAGCCCCCTTGCACTAGGCCAACACAGAACAAAAAAACTGGTCTCTTCTCAAAGAGCTTACAACCTCAGTAGAAGACCAGAGACTACAGGCAGATGGGGAGAGCACAAAGAAACGAGCAATCATATAGGTTAACATGAAGGGCTGCACTCTTAGAGCACTAACTGCCTAAGTGTTAAATTGTTGGGTTTTTTTTTAAAGGCACCACTGCAAGGGAGAATTCTACGGAAGGTTTTGAAGGAAGACTATGAGGTGATTTGCAGGTGTTTACTGGGAACTCTTCCCAAGTGCGAAGGACAGCATACTAGTAAGCATGAAGGTGCTTGCTTGAAGATTTAACAAGTGGGCATTGGAGGCTGGCATCATGGGTAGGGAGGAGGTGGGAGACATTGCAAGAGTGAATGAGATGATACATAGCTAGGGGATGAGCTGTGAAGGGCCATAACTGAATGCAAGTAGCTTTTGTTTGATGTAATAGAGAAAGGGGAGCTGCTGGAGAGGCGCGAAAAGAGAGGTGACATGATCAAAGCAACATGCTTGGGAAATGATCTTTACAGCAGAATTTGAATGGGTACCAGTGGGGCCGGACTGCATTTTTGAAGGCCAAAGAAGAGAAGGTTTTCCCAGTCAAAAGAGATGAGTGTCTGGACGCAGGTTTCAGCAGTGTGGTTGGATAGGGGAGATCACTGAAATTATACTATGCTGAAAGAATAGGCAAAGTTTAAGCACAGCTGGAGTGTGAAGATGTAGGGAAAGGGCGGAGCTGAAGAGGACACCCAGGGTATGGGCCTGAATGACAAGCAGGAAGAGGGAGGAGGGATAGCTCAGTGGTTTGCACATTGGCCTGCTAAACCCAGGCTTCTGAGTTCAGTCCTTGAGGGGGCCACTGAGGGATCTGGGGCAAAAATCAGTATTTGGTCCTGCTAGTGAAGGCAGGGGGCTGGACTCAATGACCTCTCAAGGTCTCTTCCAGTTCTAGGAGAAAGATACCTCTTCTATTATTATAAGAGCTCTCTTTTAGCCATGTTGAACTTTAGTTGACTGCTAGATGTCCATGAGGAGATGTCAGAGGCTGAGATTTTTAGTTTGGATAGAAGCAGGCAGGTCTGGGGCAGAGCTGTGAGTTGTTGGCATAGAGACGATAACTGAATTTGTGTTTGCAGATGAGATTACCCAGGGATAAGGGGGGGGGGGGGTAGAGGGAAAAGAGAAGGGGACCAAGGATAGAGTCCTCTGCAGCCCCTACAAAGAGTTTGTGTGCGTGTGTGTGTGTGTATGTGTGTGTGTGTGTGAAATCTAATGAACATGCTGAAGGAGCCATTAGAGGTGTAGGAGGGTGGTCATGGAAAGCAAGGAAAGACAAGATCTCCAGAAAAGGAGTATAGTCAACAGTATGAAGGCACTGGCAGCTGAAGGGAAATAAGCATGGAGTAGTGGTTTTGGCCAGGATGAGGTGATTAGACTTTAGTGAGAATAGTTTGAGTGGCTCACAAGTGGTAGAAGCTGGATTGGGAATTGAATGGAACTGATGGAAAGGAATTCCAGACAGCAATTGTAAACAGCGTGTTCAGTGATCTTGGAAATGAAAGGGAGAAAGGGGCAGCTGTTGGAGAGGTGAATGGGGTCAAGGCTTTGTTTTTTAAGATGGATGAGACTGAACCATTCTTCTCTTGTGCGGGGTAAGAACCAGAGGAGAATGAGAGGTGAGGGAGGGTATGAGAGCGGGCATGAAGGAGATCAGGGGTCTCACTGGGGCAAGTGAAGGAGTTACAGGAGAACAGCAGCTGAGAAACTGTCCATGACGGGTGAGAAGGAGGGGACGGTTGTAGGAGGGGAAGGTCACCTCACATTTTGTTAAGTTTCTCTTTGAAGGAATAGGTGAGCAAGAGCCAAGGAAGTAGGTGCTGGGTGGGAGTCAGGTGGCTGGCAGGGCAGACCTTCTGACTGGGGAGAGGGGCATGTAGCACGAGGAGAATCAATAACCATACCGCTGGGAAGAAGGGGAGAGAGGGCATTCCCCCACTGCCTTCTCTGGGCTGGGGTCTCCAGCCAGACTACATTTCCCACAGTGGCCAGGGACTCCCATGATGCATCATAGTGGTACACCAGGGAGACCTTGGAATATGGTGGGAGATGTAGTTCAGCCAGGCAGCTCAGCTCTTAGAGGAGAATGGGGCATGAGGCACTGAGACAGCATTACTGACTTGAAATGTTCAGTTTTACCCTCAACTCTTGGTTGAAAATTTTCAGTTTTTCATTTTTTTTCACTGAAAACTCAACATTTTCTGGGGGGAGGAGGGATGGAGGTGGGAAATTGTGGCCAGCTCTAAGCTTAGCTTCTCCATCTGTAAGTTAGGAATTACATTTGCCCAGCTACAAGAGGTACTTTTGAGAGCTTTGCCTGATGTAGCACTATGTAAATCCAAAGTATTGGTCCAGTACATGTAGAAACACCTGTATCCAACATAGCAGAGACTGTATGTTGAGTTGCAGAGCCACTTATTTTCACAAAAAAATACCTAATTTGTGTTCCACTGACACTTTTAACCAACTCTTCTTCCATGTACTGTTCCTTTCTATGCACAAACGCGCAGATGAGCACACAGAAACCAATCTCCCCTTTTGACATTTCCTCTGCACAAGAAAAAAGTGTTGCTGCTATTTTGAATCCTCCAGAGCTCAGTACTAGGACCCTGTTGTCCAACAGGTATGTCCAGCCTTATGATGGAGATTCTGAGAGGCCAGAGACTGCAGTTGCACCAATATATGGACGACACCCAGCTATGCAGCTTTCTCCTACAGTACAGGTAGTGCTGACCCAGTCTGCAAAGAAAATCAATTGTCAATGAAAAATAACTGGCTTAATATCATTCCAAGTAAGATGGAGGTGATGTTCACAGGAAGGCAAAATATTTGAGTCCTAAATGAGTCAAGTCTGTCAGTTAGTTATTATGTAGCCCTATATGCCAATCTACTGGGGAAGATCTTGAAGATGTAACTTGGTCATAGTGCTATTGACATACTGAAGATGGCTTCCAATAACAGCACAGCAAAGGTGAGTCCTTAAATTGTTCCCTGTTAGGACATGATTTAAAATGAGGGGGGGGAAGGGGGGCTGATCTTTTTAAAGTTTTGCCCTCAAGTTTAGGGGAGCCAGGGTTTCACCACTGGTCTTTTTACTGAAGAAACTAATGCTCTTTCTTAGTGCATCTCTCTTGTTGTGCATGGATCCACAAAATATGAGGCCATCAGGAGTTCTGGGTGTTCAAGAGTACAGAAAGAGGCCCAGAGTTTGTATGAAGACTTTATGAGCTTTCAATAAGAAGGCGCAGTACATAAATAGTGAGAAACAGTTTTTATGAGTGGAATCCAGCAAGTTATACCTTCACAGAGACATATTTGTCCTGGTTCTTCCTGGGTTATAACTTTGCGCCAATAATCAGCTCGCTCTCTCTGCAGTGGCTTTACTAGACTTCTCATCAAGTTGTGCAAATCAAGAGATTCTGTAGTTGGTCGATTTTTGAATTAGTGAGCTCGACAAATGTTTTCATGTGAGAAGGCAAGCTGCCACATGGTGCTTGGTTTAATGTGAGCACATTAGTGACACTGCTGGATTTAGCTTTAGTTATCAACGCTTTCCGCCTACGTTGGTCTAAGTAATTGTCCAGTTTATGTTCTGACAGGTTAAAATAATGTATGCTAGAATGAGAATGAAGATGAAAAGCTGCCTAGGAGGGTTAGCAATTGTTACTAGCAGTGACAAATAGTGTAAGCTAGATGTATGGATAAATTGCTATTGCTTCAGAGGTTATTCCTATTAGCAGGAGACCTGTAAGAAACCCTAACAAGGCATTAATACAGTACAGCTAGTAAAATAAGCTTGTCTGTCCTGTCCAGAGCTCAGGATTAATGGTGCTTTCCAGCATTTTCTTGATGCTCCACTGACAGGTTGTGATAGACCTTTAAATAAAACAAAAGCTCCACGAGGCCGTTGGAATGAGTCAAGCAACTCTGAAGATTTAAAAAAAACACCACATTTATCCAAGTTGTAAACAGTCTTTTGGGAAGACATTTTTGGGTTCCTCCCTGAATGGAGTCCAATGATGCCATAGAGACTGGATCTCAGGTAAGTTTATATTTTCACATCAGCTTTTCTCGCAGAGTAAAATGAACTTAACTTTCTTCTTAAAGTCATGCTTCTGGGGCTCAGAAAGATTCATTTAAACAGGAGCAATGCAGCATCCTGTCCCCCTGAAAATTGGTACCGTAAATGTTAAGAAAAATGGACGTAAAGTGCTGCCCATGAGCTCAGGGAGAATGGCCCCCAGGATACAATGGTATGCTCATGCAGAGCTCCTGGCAGAATTGGGGCCTAAAAATGTCACTCGTCTTGCTACCTAACTCTCAAATGCATGGTCTATGTTTAAGAACTAGAATGAGGTTTGGCTCCTTCTTAGGCTAGTACAAGAATTAAAAACCCATTTTGAGCCTCCAACCTTTGCAGCAGGTATTTGAGTCTGGAGGAGATGGCTTCATGGTGTGTGATAAAGATCCAGTCTGGGTTTTCTGGAACCATGCAGAGTTATCCTGGTAGAGCTGACTCCACTCTTTTCCCGTCCAAGACAGATATTCAGAAAAGGAATTCCATTTGTCTCTAGGACTCAGATGGTCTGACCTTTATTTCTGTACTTATTGGAAAGGAGAGAAAAAAATCAGTTTGACTATATTTTTATCCTGTGCATTGAAAACTGGCAGAAGGAAACAAAGGGGAATGAGGAATGGCTGGTGAGTAAGGGGCCCAGTGGGGTGCTGTGACAATCAGTGTTAGGCCCTGTTATAATTAATACTTTCATTATTGATCTTGAAGAAAACAGTATGCTAAAATGTGAACTAAATCGGGAGGTGTTGTGAGCAGCAATGATGCTGGGGAGTTTAAGGAGGGATGAGAAATAGGCAGAATGTTTTTAAAAACATAAAACTCTGCCTGGGGGAAAAACCCTCAATACATCTGGGGAAAATAATCCTGAGTGGGCAGGGGAAGCCTGGGAAGCAGTAGTGCTGACAGAGGCCTAGCGATGAAAGGCCACATCTCCAGCTGGTGGAAATTGCTACAGCTCTTTTTTTTTCCCCACAGGGTAAGGCTGATTCCCATCAACGGAGGATCCAACCTGCAGACTGTTCTGTATCAATATTTATCCAGTGGTGAGAAAACAGTCCAGGAGGGATGGTGGGGAACAGACAAGTGGACAAGAGATGAGGAAATATGAATGGGATGGTGAGCATGTCGCTAAAGGCTCCAATTCTGCCGCCTTTACTGATGTAGGGGAGTAGCTTCCTGTGAAAGCAATCCCACCAACTTCACTGGGACTACTTCTGGAGCAGTATGAGTTAAGGAGGCATAACTGAGCCTTTGCCTCTGTCTACAAGTTGAAAAGAAGTCCAGTTAATGACTTATGAGTTCATATACTCACTGCCTAAAACAGGAAAACCTATTTAGTTTGATAACTGCTTGAATCCTCCTTTGCAATAATTAGAAAACAAAGCTCTTCTGTAAATTGGCTGTCTCTGTGACACACTTTGCAGCCAAGGAACCCTTATGAATGTAGTTACATAGTTCTTTTTACATCATCTTAAATGTCCTTGCTGTAGATTGTGTCTTGGGTTGAACAGAGGGCAAGGAGAGAGCTGAAGCTCATGCAATTGTGTCCATGAGCATGAAATCGGGGAAAGCCACAGAAAAATAAAAATGTTAAGAGGGGAAATTAGCATTAAGGACTGTCCTCTGCTTTAGTTTTATTCTTGTTTTGATCTATTTTGTTGGTGTGGGTCCTGCTTCGAGCAGGGGATTGGACTAGATGACTTCCTGAGTTCTCTTCCAACCTTAATAGTCTATGATTCTATTCTATGAGTCCATTGTTTTATTATTTTTGAAATAAAAACAATGAGCAATTTAAACACCATAATGTTGGGACGCAGATTCTAAACTGGATGGCATAGCTGGAGGAGGGAAGTGAGAAGAGATGGGGTAAATGGACACCATGCTGCATCCAGAGCGGAGGGTTAAAATTTAACAGGCATAAAGCCCTCTCCCCAAAAAGCCATGTGCTTCTATTTTTTGTTTCGGTGCAGTGGGTTGGAGATACTTTGAATCCCTATTAGCAGATTGTGGCCAAGTGCCATAGATTCCAAGGCCTGAAGGGATCGTGTGATGACCTCCTGTATAACACAGGTCATACAAGGTCTCCAAAATAATTCCCAGAGCATATTTTTTTAGAAAAACATCCAATTTTGACTCTGAAATAGTCAGTGATAGAGAATCCACCATGACCTTGGGAAATTGTTCCAATGGTTAACTACAATCATTGTCAAAAATTTACACTCTATTTGCAGTCTGAATTTGTCTAGCTTCAAATTTCAGCTATTGGATCATGTTAAACCTTTCTTTGCTAGACTGAAGAACCTATTTTTAAATATTTGTTCCCCATGTAGGTACTTATAGATTGTAATCAACTCATCCTTTAATCTTCTCTTTGTTTGACTCAGAGCTCAATCTATTTAATCACCATAAGATACATTTTCTAATCCTTTATTCGTTCTCATAGCTCTTCTCTGAACCATCTCCAATTTAGCAACATCCTTCTTGAATTGTGGGCACCAGAACTGGACACAGGATTCCAGCAGCAGTTGTGTGAGTACCAAATACAGAGGTAAATTACCTCTCTATTCCTACTTGAGATTCCCCAGTTTATGTATCCCAGGATCTCATTAGATCTTTTGGCCACATTGTCACTCCAGGAGCTTGTGTGCTGCTGATTATCCACCATGATCCCCAAATCTTTTTCAGAGTCACTGCTTCCCAGGATGGAATCCTTCATTGTGTGAGTATGGCGGACATTCTTTGTTCCTACCTGAGTAGTGTTTCCATGGCGAAATGCAAATCCCACATCTCCTCATCACAGATTGATTGTGCAACTATTAGTCAGATTAGTGAGCATTTATGAGTACAACTTTTTTGTGTAATGGTTTGCACAACTGAGCCCACCAATCCTGAACAGGGAGTGACAGGAAAACAGGCTGTCTGTAGTGTTCAGGATCAAAGCAAGCCCATTCCCCTGTAAATTCTGACTCTGGCTGAGAAGAATGTTTTTCACTTTGGTGGGGCTTGGACTAAAATACCCTAAGGGGGCAGGACTGATTGGTTTTTCATGTACAACCTAATGTGCAAAGTGAGATCAAACCCCCAGTTTGAGGGATTTTCTCTGATTGTCTGGATGTAACGCGATAACTTTTGAACTCCACAGCCAATCAAACACAACATTTCAGGGCACATTCTAGGCCTCAATGAGCAGAACCCTATAGATTCTGGTGAAAACTGGAAAAGCCACTAGCACTTAAAACCTTGCTCCTCACCCTCCTGCTAAGACCTGCCTAACAGCAACGCTCCCCTGCCGGCAGAAGGACAGGAGAGTGAAGGAGGCTTTATACCTTATTGCGTCTCTTAATGTGCTGCCTTCCCAACGCTTGCCCGCATGGGGTGTCCCCTCCATGGGGGTGGGGGGCAGGTACTTTGGGGGCAAATACAGAGTCCCAGATATGAGGAAGAAGAGAATGTGGGGAACCGGAGTTCCTTGTATGACAGAGGGGGAAATTTAGGGAAACAGACCCCCAGATAGTGTGTCCAGATATTCCAATATTGGAGGCTTTGTCTTATATAGGACCCTTTTACATATAGGACCCTCCTGATCCTGTTTTTCACACTTGCTATCTGGTCACCTTAGCCCCAGACATGGGGGAAACGCACAGAGCCCCTGGGTGGGGGAGAGGGAATAAGACTCTGACATTGAGAGAGAGCGGGGCACTCTTATATGAGGGGAGATGTAGGGTGCATACCCACCAGCTTTAATCTTGTCTGTGGTTGACTGCCATTAATAGCTTCCAGCACAACAATGCAAGCATAACTACGTACATATTTACCTCGTGCTTTTCTGTCAGACATTTTCATGCCACATCACCCTCCCAATCAATTTTACTCCCATCCAAATCTCCTTGGAGATTTCTTCTGTCTCCTTTCCTTTCAGTCAGCTGGGACTGACCTCTTTTAATGGGCTCCCGATGAGTGTCTGTCATTGCGATCTCTTCTGTTCCAGTGGGGAGTGACAGCCACAGCTCTTCTAGCCTCAGCCTCCACAGCTCCATTCTCCATTCCTGGGGGCAGCCACGCTAAGATTCTGCCCCCTAGATAGCTTCTCAGATACAGTCTTTAAACCTGGAAAGCCACTTGCACATACAGTTGGATAGCGCACAGTGCCCAGCCTACCTCAGTTACAAAGTGCTAAATCAGCCACCCCTTCCTATGCAGAGCCCTGGGTCTAGCTGCCACTTTTCAAACTGGGCTGTTGCAATGGATCTCGCCTCCACAGCTGTGACGTAGATGAAAATACATGCCAGGGCACAGAATATTCTTAGAAGTGTCTTACAGCATCCACACCAGTAACATCCTGCTTTCTCTCTCCCAGCAGAGAGAAGTTAGATTCTGACCTCAGAGGAACCAGAACTAGGAGTGAGTTCTGGCATGAATACGAGGCTGCAGAGTAGGTTGCAGTCTTCACCCACATTAGTACTAAGTGTGGAAGCAGATAGAATCACAGAAAGCTTTGAGTCTTGGTCCATAACTCAGTCCCCAGATTGCTGCCAATGTGAGCAAGGAACCCAGAGACACATGGAAGAATGAGGAGACCCTCTCTTGTGAGGTAAGGCTTGTCCATAAATGAGCTTACACAAGCACTTGTGTAGCAGCTAACCTCACTGAGGAGAGAGCCCCACCTTACAGATAAATATAAGACATCAGGGATCTGATCCAAAGCCATGGAAGTCAATAGGAATCTCTCCATTGACTGCAGTGGGCTTTGAAGGAGGCTTGAACTGCCAGTTAAAACCCTAATTTCCAGATTCAGGCACCTGTATTTTCATGGAGTTAATTTATATAGACACTCCACAGTGAGGAGTGGAAATATGGATCCTAAGCCAATGCAATGAAATAGCAACTAGCTATAATAAGCTACGCTTATCAAAGACTTACGGACAATGGATTTATTTTATTTCTCTGGTTTTTTAATATGTGTAATGTGCTATAATACCTTCCAACATGTGAACGGTGTTGGTTTGTTTGGCTATTGATAGGACCAGCCTATCTAGCTACACTTCCTGCTCTTAGAAAATCCTAAAAACTAGGGCCACACAATGGGTTCTTTGATTTTAAATGGTTACTGTGTTGAATATAACACTTAAATAGGAAGGTAGACTGAATAGGTCAACTGCACCTTGTGTTTCACTAAGAGCAGTAAATTATTAGTCTCATGTTTATTCATATGCGAGGTTACACCTATAGGAGGCATACCATATAAATATTTAAAATTATCAGTGGAGAAGGAAAATATTGTTGGAACATGTGTCAGAAGAAAAATAGGGGCTAATATTTTTATTTTATTGTGAGTGATCACAACTAACCGCTCTAAAATCTTTAGAGAAGCAGTTCCCATGCAGCCCAGTGCTGTGGCAGCAGGGAGAGTGAATACCAATTGAGAACTACATGGTACCGTTTATAAAATGAGAGAGATCATTCTGTCAGGCAGGATATAGGTATCCACATTAAGCAAATATCAAAATTATATGGTTTCTTCAACAGCAACTGACTCTCAAGAACATACTAGGGATAGGGGTTATAAGAGCAAACCACAGTAGGCTGTAATTTAATTCTGACAGCAAGTAACTACAGTGGCAGTCACCAGACTTGCAGAAATGATTTCCTGCCCCTTCCCACACCTCAGTTTTTTTTTTTGCAGTGAACAGAAAAGCTTTGCCTAGAACTGCACTGTACAGAAACTCCTACCAAAGGTAGCTACTGACTAAAGTGAATGTGTAGGAGGCAACTTGAAATACTCACAAATAAGGAGAAGTTACAGATCCAGACTAACACGGCTATTCCTCTGATACTTAGCCCCAAGAGGATTAGTAGAATTAGCTTATTTCAAAGTGACCAAGTGGGTGAGACAATATTATATTTAAGGGATTAACTTCTGTTGGTGAAAGAGACAAGCTTTTGAGCAACCAAGCTCTTCCTCAGGTCTGGGGAAGATGTTCAGTGTCATAGCTAAGTACACGGTGAAACAGATTGTTACGCACGAGGAGTTAACTCATATTGCAAGAGACCATTCAAGATGAAGTGGGCAACTAACACGTCTGCAGTCATCAGATCAAGGAGAGTTTGTGGGTTACAGATTGTTGTCATGAGACAAAACCAGTGTCTCTGAGTCCATGATTTTTAGCATTTGACAAAGTTATGAATGTAAGCTGCCAGGCTTGTCTTTTGAAAGCATTGTGCAGATTTCCTTTGAGGACAAGGACTGAGAGGTGTGATATGGAGTGAATGTTGTGTGGAAAGTGTTTGCCCCTGGTTGATAGGGTGTTTTGTGTGTCATCACTTTTGTGTGTGAGTTCCTTCAGCTGCTTTACGTAAATCGCCAAACAGGGGCACTGGGCACTGATTCAGAGCCTGATCCAGTGCTCAATAAACGAGTCAGTGGAAAGACTCCCCGTTCCAATTGGTGCTGGGCCCGGCCCAGCATGCGACACAAGCAGTGGGAGCATGTTTACTTGGAGGTTTTGAAATAATGGCATATGGACCTTTGATTTAATCCAGAGCCTGAGCCTGCAAACGCTCGCTATTGAGCTCACAGCACTGTGCTCTACACCCAGTAGCGTTCACAGAATCGACTCCATCTTTATTACTGTAGCCAAAGGGGCCCTGCTGTTGATAGAGAATCCCAAAGCCCTGAACCGGACTTCAAAATGGGGCTAACCAACAATTTTCCATCAAAATTTTTTTGATTTTTGGTTTAAAAAAAAAAGAGTTTTAATGGGAAGTGTTTGCAGTGATTGAAAATGTTCGGTTTTCCATTGGGAAACCACCCCCCCCCTTTTTTGGGGTGGGGAGTTCAGCCAAAAACTTCTGACTCGGTTTTTGTTTTTGCTTTGACTGCTTATCAACATGCTACAAATTTTCTGCTGCCAATTTTTACAAAACCTTTTAAAACTTTATAACAATGTTTTTTCTATTTTAAACCCTTGCCCCCTGCTTCCCCACACATTTTCCGGCCAGCTCTACTGTACAGTCCAATCAGTTGCACTGTGTCCCTCATGCAGATGTATGAATCCACCTCTGGCCTTTAGTACAGAAAGTAAGAAGGTTTACTAGAAATTCGCTCTGGTGCAGAGGCCTAGTACAAGGCCTCATCTCTGCTTAAATCTCACTTAAGTCCTATTTTGTGCTAACCTCCTTCCAGGGTGAACTTCCCTCTAGTGCAAATCAGCAAGGTTCCACTCCTATTGTTCAGCGCACTTGACCTTTAACTATGAATCTCTTTTTCTTTACACACTTTATTGTTCAAGAACTTCTGGTTAAGAGAAATTCTTGATACTATTCATCCAATGTCTCTCGGTTTGGAGTAATAAGAGCTTGGCAAGAATTGAAAGGTCCATGTTACGCGTTTTTTGACACTTAAAATAAAATGCTACATTTATTATTTTTTTTCACCCTCCTTGACAATGCGAGCTGTGAGCAATTTGGTAAATGGATTGAAAGTTTATCTAGCTGCACTGTACTTTCTGTAACCTCTGCTGTACTGCTATTTTGTAACTTTTAACAAGTACAGTAAATGACAAATGACATCCCTGGAGGTTCACTCATCCCCACTCTCAGATGCTCATGAAATGCCATTTAATTTGATTGATTTCACAGCACTAGCTGCAGAACTGGAAGATGTATTAGACATCACAAAGGACCCAATAACTACAGAATTCAGCAATAGCAGAAAAGGTGGAACCAGCACCACTTTTGACGTT
Organism: Chelonoidis abingdonii; assembly: GCF_003597395.2. NCBI lineage: Eukaryota > Metazoa > Chordata > Testudines > Testudinidae > Chelonoidis > Chelonoidis abingdonii. The sequence continues at coordinate 39,311,041 of NC_133785.1, read as the reverse complement.
TGCACTTGATCCTTCTAGGGTTGCCAACCTTCCAGGATTGTCCCGGAGTCTCCAGAAATTAAAGATTAATCTCTAAAGATTGTCATGTAATTAAACCTCCAGGAATATGTCCAACCAAAATGGGCAACCCTAGATCCCCTCTTCTAACATTCTTCTAATGGTGAAAACATAGCTTGATTATTGAAACCCTGCAGATCTAAAAACATTCTAACCTGGATTCTACTTTTACTTGCTCCAGCATAAATCCAGATCAATAGTTACTCTGGATTCTCACTAGTGTGAGAGAGAGCAGAATGAGGAGGACTGTGCTGCATTGCGGAACCTAGTTGGCATGCAGAAATCGGGACAGGTCTGCAGACCCTTATGCCTGCACAGAATCTTGCTGAAGGCAGTGGGGCTTCACAGTGGCTCAATGGTCTGTCCTCATGGATTCGATTGCAGGTTCAGAGTGTGAAGGGTGGATTCTGCCCTGATGTGAAACCTCTGCACTTCTGAACAAGACTTGAAGATTACACTTTAGCAAATGTTAATCACAGCAGCATTTGTACAACACTAAATTGAATATCCTTTCCAAGACAACCACAGCAATCAAAGCCCTTTGACCACCCCCACGTTGCATTACGTTATCTGTGTGACTCTGTTACTCACTACTGTGCGTAATCGAAAGCTAAATAGGAAATGTTTAACTTTCCCCACACCAGAAGGATAATGGAACTAAAAATGAATATTAAATACTCACATTTGTCTATGATCATATTAACATGGGAGTAGAAAGGACCTCTTGGGTCATCAAGTCCAGTGTCCGGCTGTCACAGGCAGCCCTGTTATATAATCCCATTCCTAAATATATCAAGATCTATCTTATCTCCAGTCTGGTTGTTTGACCCCACTCCTCCTATTGGAAGGCTATCAAGTAGTGTCGTCATCATTCACACTTCAGCAAAATACTACAGTAAGAGACCGAAACCCTAAAGTATCACTAACATAAATGCTGACGTTTTGGACTGTAATTGTAGGATGCTGTTGCATTTCTTATGGAGGACACTGCTCTTCAGCATTGTGTAAGTTTGGGACAGGGAAAATGGCTGTCTTCAGGGGGCTAGCCTGCACCTCTGGTCAGATTGCCCATTCTCCTGCAGGCTGGAGAGAGCCTGCGCAATTTTGATGAAATTTGATAAGCAAGGGGGCGTGCGAGAGGTGTATGCAGGTTGCTTATTTTAGGGCTTGACTGTGCAACCCCCACTCCTGTCAGACGCTTGCACGAGCAGCCTTAGGAAGTAACAAATGTAACACCTTAGGTTGGGAATGTGGTGGAGAAGGCTAACAAAGCAGGACACGTTTCTCAATATGATTCCTATTGTTTAGCCATCTGCATAATTTTCTTTGAGATGGATTTTTTTTCCTTCTCAGAGTTCCTGTTTGAAATTATGATTTATGAAAGAGACTTTTCTGGTGTAAGAATATTGCTTTGGAAATTGATTCATTTGCAGATAGAGTTGAAAGGATTATTTTGACTGTTCAGTCCCTCATTCTTGGAGAATTTCACACCTGGACAAGGCCTATGCATCACTTATGGCCTTGCTCTGGCCCTCTACCCAGTGGTTAATGTCATCCTCGAGGTCCTGCCCTGTATCTGTTGTACACAGTCAGGCAATGAGGGGAGGGGTCAGATCCTGCATGTTACAATCCAGACAAAAAACTGGGGCATGAGAGTGAGCAATTAGAGGACTGCAAGCATGCTGAGATTCTAGAAGCTCTGGGGAGCTTTTCATTACAAACAATAGCCCTGGTCCGACATGTCAGCAATTTAATAGAATTATACATCTGAATAGTCCCATGGAGTTGATGTAAACTGTGTTCACAGGTTTCATGTCAACACTTTAAAAGGGTTCAGAGAAGAGCTATAAGAGTGATTCATGGCCTGGAAAATTCACCTGGCCACGAGGGACTTAAAGAGTTGAATCTGCTCTAGCTTATTAGAAAGAAAGTTAAGTGACTTGATCATGGTGTATAAGTACCTACAAGGAGAGAGGCTTGTGAGTCTGAAGGCTTGTCTAAACACACACATTGTATTGCACAACTGTACCAATGCAGTTAAAGCAGTACAAGACTCCAAGTGTGGATGCAGATACTGATATATAGGTGCTTATACTGTATAGTTTATTCCTGTAAGGGAAGAGGAATATGCTTCAGTGGTACAAAGCACCTTGATGTAACTGTGCCCTCATTAGGGGTTATACAAATATACCTGTTTGGGTTAGAATCATGCCCTGTGACCAAAATAGTCAGACTCTGTGTAGACCAGGCTTCATACAGATGAGTGCTTTGACTTCACACGGACATAACTGTGGAAGTCAGCAAAGATCATCCTGGAAATATAATGAACATTTTTAACAGAGGGGATGTCTACATGCCAATGTAAGCCTATCATTTGAATGCAAGCTCGAGCCTAATTGTGCTTTTGTCTGCACACACATCATGTTAACCCAGGGCTCAGACCCTTGACCCCACAGGGGTGGAGGGTCTGATCATAAGTCAAGCTGGGACCCAGGGTTCAAGCTCTGTTGCTTTGCAGTGTAGATGTAGCCCCTCTGGACTGGTGCTCTGGGATTCCACCAAAAGTATCCCGCCATCCTATGGGCCAACTTTCTTTGTTCTCTGGACAGTCAAGCTCAGTTGATTTTCTGTGGTGCAGTGTGGGGAAAACATGACCAAGGGCTAGTGTGGCCACACTTTGGGAGGGCTCTAGGAGGTCTAGGGTAGGGGTGGCTGGACTCCAGATCACATAATGCAGTGTAGACTCTGGAACTCCCAGGGGGGCCCAGGATTCAATGATTCCTAACCTGCAGTTACAAATGAGGGTAGATGCTCAAACCCTAGGTTAACAAACCCAGAGTCTGCTAGCTCGAGTTCTGCTCGCCCTGGGCTTACATTGCAGTGCAGATATATCCAAAGAGGGTGATTAACCCCTGGAACAACTCACCGAGGGATGTGCTGGATTCTCCATCGCTTGGATTCTTTAAATGATGGCTGCGTGTGTTTGTTTTTTTTATTTTAAGATTAAGCTCAGTGCAAGATTCCGGAGATGAAATTCCATGATCTTTGTAATGTAGGAGATCAAACTAGATGATTTACGTGTCCCATCCAGCCTTCCGAATCTGAGTCTGTCGGATCCCTGAATCATCACAGAAACTCGGGATTCTGGAAACTTCAGATGATACTCTTACAGCAGTAAAATGTTCTGCATTGCTTGCATTTCTGTGCAAAACTAAAGATTTCAGGGTTTCATAAAACATTGTTGTGATCTCTGTGCATTTTCCCTATTTATGTATATTTTTTCTTTGCATGTAATTCTTTTTATATCTGTCTTTTTATAATGGTCTCTTTTGTATCCTTCCTACACTGTAATCATTTCTTCATCATTTCCTCTTGTTGCTATGTGATGTTCCTGTGTTTTTTCTTTGGTTTTAGCTCTTAGTATTTTTATCTCTTTCTGCATTTTTATAAGTCTCTCTCATTTGGGCGTGTGCTCACACTGACATAGAAAAAGACAAGGGATTTCATTTTGCCAAATAACAAGGAAGACTTTTTTTTTTTAATAAATTAATTGCATCTGAAAATTACAACTGGGTTTGACTGAAAGGTTCCACTTAGCCTCTTCTTCCTGGGATAATACATTTCCTCTGAGCTGACTGTGGCTTTTGTCCTCTTCAGAACCACAGAGATAATTTTTGGTCAGCTGAGACAAGGCTGATGATTTAGTTGGCATAGGTGGTGCTTTGACTTCCCAAGCTTCAGCACTCACCACCGTGAAAATATATGTAGTTAAAAATATAGCTGTACCTGAAGTCTATTGCCTAGAAAAACAAATGCAGCAGATTTTCAGTGAGGGAGGCTAGGCTGGGGACCTGAGGGCAATAATTCTTGCTTTGCAGGTGACTGCAAGGCTAAACTCATTTTTGAGAGAGTTTTTCAAACGTTACATTTGACTGAACATTCTGCCTCTAGGGTGTGCCTAGCAGGCTGAGGCAGATTCACGGGGTAGGACTTAGGCTTGATACCTTAGCTTAGTGAACAGCTACAAGCTCTTAGTGTACAGCACCTCCCTACTGGTAACCTTCACTGGTCTTTTTCCACCCACCTCTGGGGGCCCTGGTCCCTCAGGGGAATGCTTAACCAGGCTATCAGGATGTTCATCACTAAAATCCACTAAGGACCCTGATTAATGTGTAAAGAACTAGCCCTGTTCTGTCCTTATTTCTTAAAAAAAAAATAAAAATGTCTCATTGACTTCAATGTGACCTTTGAAGGTGGGGAGAGAGGGTAAAATATAGTTGTACGTGATTTGCCCTCGGCCAGAGATGGGCTAGGATTTGGGAGTCCCTGGCTCCCAGCCCTGTGCTGTGGACTCCTCTGTATCTCATTTATTTTTCCGGTTTCTAAGGCCTGGTCTACACTACGCCTTTAAATCGATTTAAAGAGCGTTAAATCGATTTAACGCGGTACCTGTCCACACTACAACGCCCTTTATATCGATATAAAGGGCTCTTTAAATCTATTTCTGTACTCCACCCCCACGAGAGGAGTAGCGCTAAATTCGATATTAACATATC
>NC_133785.1:39159460-39304749 GCF_003597395.2 Chelonoidis abingdonii | reverse complement strand
GCTACGGAAGAGCTACCCACAATGCAACGCTTCAGAAATCGACGTTAGCCTCGGACCATGGACGCACAACACTGAATTACTGTGCCTAGTGTGGCCGCATGAAATCGAATTTATAATATCAGTTTTATAAAACCAATTTTAGCTAATTCGATATTATCCCGTAGTGTAGATGTGGCCTAAGAGAACTTCGTTATAGTGCCCACCAGATCTGTTTACCTGCTGGGCTAGAACCAGCAGGGGTGCCCCATTCTTTATGCTTTTCCCCTGATGTGCCATGTGCACTCCTTGAGGGGGCCTTGCAGTATGCGCTGTTTGAGCAGATAGGCCATACAAACCCCCTGCAGAGACTCAAGTCTGTGTGACTAGCAGTGAAGGGCTCTTAAAGAGAGGAGGCTGCAGAAGGAGTTTATGCAAGACCAGGAGAACTGTTAGGGGCAGGAGGAATCTGCTGGGTTCCCAGGGAAATTGTGAGACACAGGTCGCAGATATTTACCTTCCTCTCCCAAACAACATTTCTAGGATGTGGTGTGTGTGTGTGTGTGTTTGTTTTTTTCACCAGATTTGCCAGTGTTCAGAATTGTGTGAGAAAGGTCTAGCAATTGGCGCAATGAATACATTCTCTCCTATTCCCACCACCAGTTTCTTTTCCAAAATCCAATGTGCTGGAGCTCTTCGTGTCATGACTGGCTGAATTTGCCTCATGCCAGTGGCTTTACTGCAGCTCCCTTGGGCTGATGAAGACGTGTCCCCCAATTGTCCATGGGTGCCCTTAAAGGCTGCGCTGAAGAAAGTGAGCCCCCCAAAAGGTGCACACCTGCCTGCTGTCCCCAGAAAATGTGAAGAGCAGCTGACTGCAAGTGCAGCTAAGGCAGGAGTCCCATCATGCCCAACATGTCCTAACAGGGTGTGAGCGACAGCCATGGGAGAATCCTAGAAGCTACAAGACCTAGCATAACTAATAATGCCCTGCCCCCAAAGAAGCAGCACACCAGGACAGGGAGTTGGAGTGAGGACATTTAGTCTGGGAGTTAGCTGAGAGCAGAAGGGCAGTGTGACAATTCACACATGGTGACCACGCTAGGTAACACCTCACCGGCAGCATCACGGTGGATGTGGCAATGAGGAAGCAAATAGCATTTGATGTCTGGGAGGCAAATTTATCATTAAGTGCTGGTGGGCACTTCCACGAATGAAGCATGGCTCAAATCTGGCTTATAAGTGCGCGAAAACAACAATGCTCACAATCACATGCAAGAGTACACAGTCCCCACTGCGACCAACGTTCACCTGCTCAACCTCCAGCCCCTCCTAGTGTGAACCAAGGGAGTTCTGGAAATGTCATTTAGGTGCCTACATGAGAGATGGGTATCAGAAGGGTAACCGTGTTAGTCTGGATCTGTAAAAAGCAACAAAGAGTCCTGGGGCACCTTATAGACTAACAGACGTATTGGAGCATGAGCTTTCATGGGTGAATACCCACTTAATCACATGCATGTAGGTGTAGTAACTTCAGCTGCTTCTGTGCTACCACGCTTACCAGGTGCCTCCAGTATCAATTAGCCATGATCCTCCATTGATGTCACTGACATGGCCACTTTTAAAACAGCTGCAGGAAGCATGCACAAATGTTTATTGATCTCTCTCCGACTTGGAGGCAGACCTTTCAAAATGCCTCAGAGCCCACAACTGGGACCAGATTTCCCAAAGAGCTCAGCTGCCTTTTAGGCACGTGGGTAAACATGGCTGCTGAGCACTTCTGAACATCCTGGTCATCGTTTATATTTCTGTTTATATTTGAATTGAATTGCCAGGCGGTTTTCTCCAGTTGCACTAGCATTTCATTGTTTCCTGTAGGGTTTACACTAATTTTCACTATTTTTAAATGTTGCCAAATTCAAGTTCCTACAGGCGTTTGTTCAGAACACTTGTCTCTGACTATGTCATTGTCCTGATTGCATAGCTACTTATTTAGCTCAAGTATGGAACCTTACAGACTTTGGTCAAACTTGTGCCACATGAAATTCAGTGCTGCAGAAGTGTTCCAAAACCCATCCATGTATTACCAGGTCAGCAGAAATGGAGTCAATGTGCACATAAATATTGCCTATGAAGAATCTCGACATTTCCTCAGCATGAGCAGGAGGGTGCGTGGATGATATTGGGACACCAAAACCTTAGTCTGCGAATTGATGAGATCCAGGCTAAAAGCTATTGATAACTGCTCAAAGATAACAACACATATGGTGTCTGAATATATGAGAGTTCATCTAGTCCAGCCCCCTGCGCTGAGACACGGCCAAGTATACTTAGACCATCCCTGACAGGTGTTCGTCTAACCTGCTCTTAAAAACCTCCAATGATGGGGATTCCATGGCCTCCCTAGGGGGCCTATTCCAGTGCTTAACCACCCTGACCGTTAAAAAGCTTTTCCTAATATCTCATCTAAGTCTCCCTTGCTGCATGTTCATTTTGATTAAATTTCATTACAAAAAGAATCAAAACTTTATGCTTTTATGACAAACGTATTGCCAATTTGCTAGGAGATAATTCTTTGAGATGAACTGATATGTGAGGAGTGTGGAGGTGCGGGCCTAGGCAGCCGTCTTCTTCCTGGGCTCCATGTGACCCTCCCCACCTCATTTCTGAAATGTTGGCTTGCATGGATTGAGGGTATAATTTTGGAGCTTCAAACTAGTTTCCAAATATACTAAAATTCAGTTTGAAAACATAAATATCAATTTTTATCTTGTTGGCCAAAGAGCCATGTGCAGAAGGCTCATCCAGGGAAAGTGAATGAAGCCCTAGTATGCTCACTCCAGGGTTAAGATTGCTTTCTTCATGAAGTTTGTTTAATAAGAAGTTATGCAACTTGTTCTGTTGGTCTCTAGCGTAAACCACTCAACCACTGCTAATTCCTGAGACGGGCTCAGCATTTGCAATTCCTATCAAAATAACAGGGTCTCAGGATCCAGCTCACTGTTCCTTTTACATGTTTTTTCATAATAATTTTCCATGGTGCTCTATGGACAGCCATTCAGGTCATCTTATCCTGGAACTTTGTCCTTTAACATTTACATTTTAAGGAAAAACAAGTTACTAAATTGTATCAGCAACAAAGCTAAGATAAGCTTTCATCTACTAAATCAAAATGCATAAAAACAGAAGAATTCTTCCTCGAATTAAGCTAATTAACCAAGAGCCAATAACAATGGATTTTGGTGGGAGGGGGAGGAGGGTGTCTTCTCATTAACATGAGTATGCGTAGCAAAATTGACCCATGGTCTGTAAAGCATCATGGAATCTTAGGACTTAACTCTACTAGATCAATTTGTCCATCCCTGGCCAATACCGGACTGCTCTCACAGTGCAGCATATGCTTTGCCTTGTCTAGTTTGAAATGATTACATCAGTGGGACTTCCATCCCTTATCTAATGGGACAGTATCTTCCCTGATATCCAGCCCCAAATTCCCTTTGTTGTGTTTCACCCTCTTATTACTAGGAGAGCTAGTTGGAAATTTTCTGACAGAAGGGTCTTCCATTGGAAAATGCTGATTGGTTGAAACAAAACATTTTTGTGAAAATGTGTCAATTTTGATGAAAGTTTCTTTAGAAAGAACCATTGAAGAAAAGTGCTTTGAATATTTCTCAATTTTGTTTCAAAATGCATTTATTTCATTTTTAATGTTATAATAATGTCAAAATTGGACTGAAATATTTTGAATTTTATCAAAATGAAACATTTTGATTGACCTGCATTTTTTCTTGCATTTAATTTCATGGGAAATTACAATTTTTTTTGTTTCTGTTGCATTTCAGAACAGAAAACTTTTTGAAATCTTGGTTTTTCCTATGAAATAAAAAATCAATTCCTGTCCAAATACCTGTTACATCCTCTTGGGCCACCCTAAATATTGTCACAGTTCTTGGTGTCAGTGCCCTTCAAATGCAATTACATTTGTTCACTTTGAGTTGGGTGGATCCTAGTCAAATCCTGCCTTGGTTTGCACTGGGTTTAACTCAGAAAAGAATCTGATCCACTAAGTTCTTCTAATTTTCTGCATGTGCTGGTAAAGCAGTCCCACTCCTGTTGCTCTTCTCTGAATTCCCTCCAGTCTCACAACCTTTTCACGGCATTACGATGTGTAATTACTGAGCTGTATTCTAGGAGTGTGCATAGTTGGTTTGTAATAACATTGATTATCAGTTCCAAGGTAGAACCATTGCTGACGTACGGGAACGGCCATCTTGCCAAAGTGGGACTCCTCCTCCAGCATGTTAAATACGATTTGTAGCAGATCCTCTCCATTTTTCAGAAGATATTAGTGCCTGCGGTATTAAGTATTAAACAGTAGCTCTCCATTTATTCACATGAATGATTCAGTGCAAACTCCTGCTCTCCCATTAATATCCACTAACTTCATCCAGCGATAAAATTTGATTTAGACTCCAAATTACCTTAGCTTGGAGGCTTTCGGAGCAATGTTGCCTAATAGTTCAGGGCTCCATGAATGGTGATGCTACTTGAATAACAATGATGGAAGCATCTTTTCTGGAGGCTCCAGTGAAAAAAACCCAATGCATAAAGACAGACCCAAATAAATGGCTAAACAGTATAATCTAATGATACCATACATCTCAGAAATGTGTGTCTCTAAAATCAATGGGAATTGAAATTGAACAAGGCAGAATTGTTGTTGGCCAGATGTAGGTATGTCATGTGTCATTTCAGTAGAAGGCTCAGGCAGGCCCAGAGCCAGGATTTTGGGAAGGGGCTAGAGCAAACCCTCTAAGCAAGTCCTAAATGCTGTATGACAAGCGAGACAAACAGAACTGTGCGGAGTGATGGCGGGGAACTGCCTGGGGAGATGTAAAAGGGGATGATTGCCTCACCGCCTCCAAGGGTGTGCACCCCATTAGTTAATCAGGTTCAGGCCTAACTGTTGATGTACAATCACATTAATACAGTGCCCAGAAGTGCTTTCTTCTTTCTGCACCAGCTTAAGAAGTCGTATCCTTTTTCTCTGACTCGGACCTCACTACTGTTGTGCCACTGCAAGGTTCGACTCCTGCCATGTGCTCTCAGTGGGGTTACACCTTGTATCCCTTCAGAGAGTGGGGCAGCAGCCGAACGCAGCAGCCTGCTTAGTGACTGATGTGTCTTGCTGGTAGCAGATGGTGCCAGGGCCCTTGTGGGTGTCTGAGGTGTTAGTGTTACAGGTCAAAGGACTCCATTGATGTGTACTGCTGCACTCAGGATACTTTTGTGTCTAGGATGCCTAGAACACAAGTGGCCCCTCTTCTAGCTCTTGTGCGCCCACAGGGACCACCCCTTTCCCTGTGCCACACTAGCGAGCGTCTGGGACACTCAAAGTTGATGCCTCTTGCATTAAGAAAGAGGGCAGTGGGAAGGTTATTTTCTGAGGACCCTTAGCTCTGATTCTCCCCCACCTATCTCCCGAAACAACCTGAATTTGCTTTTCGGACACGCTGCTAAAGCTGTCTAAGTGATCAGCTTTGGATGGAGTGAGATGGGAATTTTACTGCTATGTTTACTGCCCAGTACATTAATTTTTCTTATTTTATTGGGTTGCTGGGTGATTTATTTATTTTTTGCTACTTGTAATGCTGATTGTTAGGGTGCCTAGAGCTCTCACACAGGGATTTTTGTATTTTTTTTTTCAATCAAAGAATGAATGTTTTGGATCAGCAAAGCAGAGGAGGCAGCTGACATCTAGAAGAGGGTGAGCAAACCAGCTGCTGCATTAGTTCTTCTCAAGTTTGGATCCCATTTGTTATCTTAAGTGCTTTCCTTATCGTCTCACTTCAGAGACCACTGAAAGCAGGACAAGCATTGCTTGGCCGGCCGGCCGGCTCTGCAGCAGACCCCTCTGCAACAGCTCAAGGCTTGCGAGAGCTGGAGTTGGTTCATGTAACCATCTAGTTTAAAAACATCTAAAGCTTCACAGAACAAAAGGCAGAAAGGTAATCGGAGAAGGTGGGGGCAAGAACATCCCACCCTAATAGGGTGGACAGGAAAGAAGAGGTAAAATTTCCACTAGCAATGGCTGACTCAGTTCAGATAAAATATTAACTGACCTTCAGCCTGCTCCTCCTCTAGTACAAGCCTGCCCACTTGTGTAAGGTTAGACAAGACCTGGCTAGGTACCCCCAGCTCCCCTTTCTATACACCCAGACCTCGTCTGCCTCACTCCTGGGCACATCCAGCTCCCTGGCTGAATGCCCTCACAAGGTACCCATCTCTCCCTTACTCCCCCTGTTCACCTTTCATGATTGCAGCTTTTACAAGGCACAGAAGTTTTAGCGAATAGTCAGTGTTCATGGACTATTGATGCTATCTGATGGGTGTGCCACCAGCTTCCATTAAAGTCAAAGAGATGACCAATCATGCCCCCTCTCCTTTTGACACACCCCCGGCACCAAAAGGACTAGGAGAAGATGGCCTAGCTAACCATGTTCTGTGCCACCCAAGGAGTCTCGGTACTCCCCTATTGAGGAAATTCTCAGCTGCCCAGTGCAGGGCAGACTTCCAGCCCCTTTGCATTGTGGGAGTGGTGCAGTGAGGCCGGAGCAGGGACTGAGGATCTGGCCCAGTGTGTTTACTTGTGCCATCCATATTTCTGTTCAGAAACTCCTCGCCTACCTAACTGTATACACTCAGCTAGAGAATTGTAAACTACTACTAGAATACATCCAAACCTATTATCAGGCCAGATTAGTAATGCTTCTCAAATCTGTCAGTTTTTGGACATTTTATGTTTTTAACACACATCACAGCCAAATCAGAAGTAAATCCTGTTCACTAATGCCTTGTTTTTGCAATCCCCAAATACTTGCATTTATTGATAAGATCAGCAAATACTTGTTTTTCCTGAGTAAAACCACCTGCTGCAAAATCTGTATTTGGAATGTGCTGCCAATAGCATTCATCCGCTTACAATAGTAAGAAGGAAGGAATTATTTTGTTGTGAAGACAGATGTTAGGTGGGGAATATGAAGAGGACATTAGCCAAAATATGAAATCAAGCAGCAGATCTTCCCTAGTTATAATCAAAAGTGCAAAATCCATGTGAAGTCCTGCTTTTAGAATGGCGTTGGTGGGGCTCCATTGACTTCCATACGGTCTGATTAGGGGCCTTGTGGTTCTGCATAGAGTCGGGCTACATTTCTTCTTCACGCTCTATTTATTAATACAGTGAATCTAATTTATTTTTTGCATAAGGAGTATTTGTATGACTAGATCTAGCGAATTAGGAAATTTGGTCTTGAGATCAAATTTTACTTGTCATCATATGCTATAGGCAGATGCATAATTCATGAATTTCGCACTGTTCATCTGTTTTTGCAAACGATGTTCTTTACATTGATTCAGATACCAAGCAATTTTTGCAGGAGATACAAATTATGTATAATCAGTAAGCTGATGCTTTGTGGTTTTAAAACAAAAAACCAACAGTCAATTAACGTTTTTTATTCTTTTGTCATCACTAGCATTTGAAAAGTCAGTGTTGCATATGGGAGTCCTCATTTCTTTACATATTTTCCATTCCTCATAATAAATATCTAATGACCCAGTACGAACATAGTTTGTCTACGAGATTATGTGGCTGCATATTTCCCGTGCTCACCCGGCCTAACAAAGAGAACCAAAGTGTAGAGTCCTGATGCTAGAGCAGTGGTGGGCAATCTGTGGCCCACAGGCTGCATGCAGCCCATCAGGGTAATCTGCTGGCGGGCCGCCAGAGAGTTTGTTTACATTTGCATGGCCACCTGCAACTCCCAGTGGCCGCCATTCACTGTCACACAGGAACACAAGAATGGCCATAGTGGGTCAGGACAGTGGTCCATCCAGCCTTGTATCCTGTCTTCTCACAGTGGCCAGTGCCTGATGCTTCAGAGGGAGTGGACAGAACAGGCAACCATCGAGTGATCCATCCCCCGCCGTCCAGTCCCAACATCTGGTACTCTGAGCCTTAGGGATACCCAGAGCATGGGATTGCCTCCTGACCATCTTGGCTTAGTCATCTCTCTTTTGCATGCTGAACAATCCCAGTCTTTAGGAAGCTTGTGGTGAAACAGAGAATTGAACTGAATCTATGGCTAGTGCCGTAATCATCCTTTCTTTCAGGCCCAAGAGGCCATTATACCCTCTGGATTGCTTGAGTGGAGTACCCTCTGGCTGTCCCCTGGGCATACTGTTAAGCTGGGATGAAGTGGCCAAGAGGAGTGAACTAGAGCTGGCTGATTTCCCCCATGGCATTGGCCAGCTTTACGGCCCACAGGTGCCACTGCAGCACCAAGGGCCCTCGGGTGTGATGAAAACTGTTGGTTGGTAATTGCTAGGTGCAGCGGGCAGCACCTTGAGAATGATTCAGAAAAGCTCTTTGTGGTTCTGCTGTGTAATCTTCTCTGCACTGGCGATTGTGATCTGGTCACTGCGAAGACAGAGTTCTTTAGATGACTTATTTGGCCACTGAGCTCATTTGATTAACATAAATGATCAGTTAATTATTCTTCAACTGCAATTTTTTCTTTAGCATTTAGAAATAAGACAAGTGGAAGAATCTCAAGCCTTGGCAGCATATGTCAAAACTCCATGCAGGGGGGTGTGTGTGTTTGTAAAAGGGGAATAGCAAAATAGGGTCGCTTTAGTAGCTAATAATTTTCTGAATTATTAGATTAGCATAACCGTACTTCCCTATGTTAAAATGCAAATAAGTGCTCATAATTTTCAAAACTACAATTATATTCACATGCCCTTAGATGTGAAAAATAATGAATCATTATGCCCTGACATTGCATTGACGTTACCAAATGGGTCTGAAATCAACTGGAGTCTGAGGAGCTGTTGGAAAACCTGCCGAGTGACTCAAACAGATTCTGATGGTGATGTAGGGAATTGGAAACATCTATTCAACAGACTCAGCTTTCCATTTCCTAAAAGTTATTGGCTTATGTTAGTACAGCACCTTGTCTGGTGCACATATGCTGCTGTGAGAGGTCCACAGGCAGAATCTAGTGAACTGCAAACAACGCAATCGACCACAGGCACTGTGTTTTTCCATTTACTGCTGGTTTTAAGGGTTTATTTTGTAGCTGTAGAAGGCTTCAGTTCAATATCAATTCACCTTCTGGGTGCAGAGAGGGGTTCAGATATTGAGTTTTAATGCATGATAAAGTTTGTGACAACACTAAGCTTGCTAACATTTAGACCAAATGCTGTTTTGTATGACATGGGGGACTGCATAATCTTGTGTTCAGTAAACAGGCAAAGTAAGTAATTTGTAGCCATTCTCTTTGATATCATGCTTTCTAGCCAGGGGCAAGGAAGGTATGGGGGTTTAATCCTTCCCCCTGCCAAACAGATGAATATCAACACTTTTTTGCTCAGTGGCTGAATTAGAATTGTCTGTAATATCTACAGCCTTTCTCCACTGCAGACAGAGAATCTGAGAGTGGTGCTTTGAACAAGGGTGACACTTCCATTCTGAATCTGTAATCATGTAAACTGGAAATACAACCATTGTCAGCTATGCACTCAGATTAGCCTGGCTGTTAAGTTCCCATTCTGGTATTTATGGTTGCACTTAGAATCTTTTCAGCAATCTTAAATAGTGTCTATGCATTTTTCTGGTCCTTTGCACGGGGGTGAATTTTTCCCTATTGGTGTTTGTGTAGAAAAGTTTCAAATACCTGATGTGCTTTTTCTGTTGCTGCTCTGTCCTATCCCTCAATATCTAACCTCAATTAAGCTACAAACTAACTCAGATAGTTGTCTGCGCTGGTGCTTATAGGTGGACTCACGATAACTGTTTGTTCTTTTCATGGGAGTCAGTTCTTACGGAAGGAAGCTTTATTTTTAGGTTTATATTATCTGATAGCTACACATAGCACATGTGTTGCTCATTAATGATGAGTATTTAAAGCTTTCAGTATGTGAGGCACTGTTATGGCTCAGCCCTTAAAATAAATCCTCTTTTCAATGCTAAAGTGAAGCAGCTGCAAATCTTTCTATCATCCGGGCAGGGATCTGCTGGAACATGGATTCCAGGCAGCTAATAAAATGATGTATGTGTAACCCACATTAACAGTGCGTGGCTCTGTCCCTGAGCTGGGTGCATCCATGTGACAAGGTTTATACGTTTGCTGTGGGAGCACTGACATTGGCTCATACAGTAGATACTCCTGCTTTTAGATCAAGAACCTGGTTTCAATCTCTGCTAACCACCCATCATTACTTACATGCTCTGCAGTGTGCTGTATAAAAATAATTAGGGTGAAATTCACCTAGGTGAACAGAGTTAGCATAAGGTCCTATGAGCCACTTCAGGTGTGCCATTAACACCGAGCTTAATTGGTATATAGGCTCCTGTGTGAGCTGTCTGCACTGGGGTGAGTTTCACCATCAGACTGGAACCCCTGGGGCTGAACTCTGTAAGTGAGTGCTCTTCCAACCTGCACATTAAATGTCCTGCTCGGCTAGCTTGAGCTATTATGGCGTTGTCATAATAGCTGACAGTTCTTCACACAAGGCAGAGTCTCTTTTGACCTTCTCTTGTTGGGAACTGATTGCCACTTTAGTTGTCCTTTTCTGCCCATTTGAGATGGTGATGTGAGAAATCAGAACTGACAATGCATTTTCCATCGAAATCCTGACAGAAATTGGGTAATCTGCACCTCTTTGTGGAACAATTCCAACCCCAAGCTGAAAAAAGAGGGGCACAGGAGCGATGCCAACAGACTCTGCATCTGAGTAAAATTCGCTGCAGCAAAAAGTGAAGTCAACAAAACTGCTTGTGACCCACATTTGAAAGAGAAAAACTGAAGCAAAGGATTGTTGGAAGAAGAGATTCGACACCACAGGAGAAAAGTGAAATTCTTTGTCTCCCTCGCTGAGTAAAAAGATGCACAACACAATAGAGGGAATAGTGTGCTGTCTCTGAACCCAGGTAGATATCGGTGGGGCATTAGCTGGCTGAATCTATACTACCTGCTCTCATTGTACGGAAAAATATTCCTGTGATTTTTCAACCAGTGAATGGTCCCCTAACTATAATCCATTTTTGGTGCCCTGTGGAGCACTGCAGGTCACATGCTGCTCAATCCTTGATTCCAGGTGCTGAACTGCTAAACTCCATGAAATCCCCCCTCCCCCCGCCATTACTTTTCTGTGTAAGTAATTGCTATGATTTTCAAAGGGATGTGCAGTCGGGAAGGGGAAAGGTGCTGCAGTCATGAATGCCCAGTAATGAATATGTTCAGAGTTAAGTCAGTTAGGAAAAATGGCAGTGATCAGAGAAATTTAGGAGTGGTTATTTACTTTTGTAATCTGGTTCACTATACACCACTCGAGTTTGATAAAGATAGCTAATGACCTGCTTCTTCCAACTGATGTAGACAAACTTTCTTTTATTATGTTACGTGATCTCTGCCTGCTGCGTTTGATGTTATCAATCATTGTTTCGCTCCCCTGGCTCTAAGGCAATGTCAGACATGATCTCACAGGATGAAACAACTAGCACTATTTGTTGACGTACTTTGTAGTGGACTTGACTGACAACCAATACAATAATCAAGAGAACTCAGCTTATAGCATTTTCCCATCTGGTCCAGAAGAATATGGCTTCTGATTCCTGTTGTGACACCAGTAATTTCACTATAGTGCCCTGCTAGGTGAGTTGTGCATTGTGGCTGAATTCCACATTCTGTAGGCCTTAAGTGATACACATGTCCTGTATGATCTCTTGGTACAGGTGTGAATTTCAGCATCTTAAAGATGCCATCCTTCTACGGAGTGAAATAAGGGTATCAATGGCACACTAACCTTTTCAGAGGTAGGGGAGGGCCTTTGGATGAAATGTGTGGTATGCTTAGGTAACTCCAGCTTGCATAGCATGGACCAAATTAAGGGGTGTCCTGCTGAAAGAGGTACCATCATGTATTTAAAATGGTAACTCAAGGTCCCCTCACCCTGGATCTGGTGGATCTCCCAGAATAAGTCATTGGATCCTACCATGCTATTTAAAAAAATGAGTTAGATGCTGGACTTGGAGTACAATGACTTTGCAAGTGAGCATATCAGCACCTCTTTTAAATCGGTGAAAGTTGCCCAGTGCAAGGTTACCATCTGCACTTTTAAAGTGCCTTCGGAGATACCATTAGTATGAAAAGCAGCCTGTAAAGCCAGATTCTATTTTAAATAGTAAGTCGTCCCTCTGACTGAAGGTGATGTCTTCAGTTTCTCTGTTCTTATTCGGGACCAAACTTTTGTCTTTGCCCAGCAGTGGTGTACAGTCTTTGGAAAGCCTATAACTGCACTGGCAAGTTGCTCTGGCTCCCAAAGATCGTTCCTGGTTTGTCTGTGAATTCACATAGGATTTAGACTAGACATAAAAGCATGCAGTTTTTTAATTAATATCTACAAAGTGCTTCTCTCAAACCAACTTCCTGATGCTGGCCTGAGTCTATTAGCTGAGAATGGTGGTTTGATTTGCTTATACTCAGAACAGAAAAAGTTTGTTTTTAAACATAAGAATCTCCAAAGAGGCTTGCACAAATTAACTCTGGCTTTCTGCCACTTGGCAAGTATTTATAGGTGTTTGACACGTTTTTTTCAAGACTTGTTAAGTCCTTTTTAAGCCAATCAGTGCTAGATTCATTTTGGCAGTAGCTTGAGTTCAGCTGGAAATTGGACAGCAAAGAACATGAACGTTGGGGCTAGTAGAGGGAAGCAGCATGTTCAGTGAAGGGATGCAGGAGGGAGACTCAGGAGATATGGTTCTGATCATGGCTCTAAGACAGACTGGTGGGTTACCTTGGGCAAGTCACTTCCCCTTTCTGTGCCTCTATCAGGCAGGTGGGGTCCATCAGCTGTGGCAGGCAGTCTTCCTAGCAGAAGGAAAATTCTGATTTCAGACCAACAACATCGGGCCTGGGCAGGTGGTTTGGAAAAGTTGTGCCACTCTCACATGCTCCATGGCTGTGGCTCTGCATTGCTGACTGGCTAACTGGACAAGGTGAAGCAAGAATCCAGACGTGACCAGTGAATGAATGAGCTCCTGCCATCTGAAAATCAGGTCTCTTTTAAAATGCATCATATTAGGCATTTTAATGGAGGCACCCAAAATCATTGGTGACTTTTGAAAAATCTTGAGAATTTCAGAGGCACTGACAGGAGAATGGTTGAGCTTCCCACTCTGTTCAGCCTAGGAACAGCCATCACCATCTGATTCTCCCCCACCGTCTCCCCTAATTCTGTTGTCAAATCGGAAAGAGGAGCTGACGCTATCCTTGGAGATGTTGAATTTTTATTTGGAAGGCTATTGCCTTGTGTCAAGATAACAAAGAAATAAGTCATTTGGTTCAATCAAAACACATTACTTTGATGAATTTGAAATGTTTCATTTGACCCTTTTAATTTTAAAAAAATAATTTTGAAACAGTCATTTCTAAATGAAAAATCAAATTTTTTGGTTTGAAAATATCAACGCAGGCTGTTCTGACATTTTTTGCATTTT
Source organism: Chelonoidis abingdonii (assembly GCF_003597395.2). Taxonomy (NCBI): domain Eukaryota; kingdom Metazoa; phylum Chordata; order Testudines; family Testudinidae; genus Chelonoidis; species Chelonoidis abingdonii. The sequence goes on along the minus strand of NC_133785.1, from coordinate 39,291,212 downwards.
TTTCTAAACAAAATTTTATCTAAATGTGATTTCATGAATTTTGGTTTCATTTGAAATGGCATTTACCAATGGAAAACTGTTTGGATGAAAAATTTTTGACCAGTTCTACTTATGCCACTCTCTCATTTGGAAGACATTTTTGTATACACACATCCCTATATATCCTTAGATTATTGCCACTCCTCAGTAGAAGTGTGGAGAGCACAATATTCAAAGTCCTCTTTTCCCTATAACCTTGGTAGTCTTATTGATTCATTACTTAACTAGACTTTGATCATCATCTTTCAAAAGCAGTTCCACTTGCTTTTTCTCAACTCAAGAATATTGCTTAAATTTGCTCATTCTCTTCAGTCACATTCTATATCTATTACAGTGCATGCTTTCAGATTTTAAAGTTTGATTTATTGTAATTCGTTACTCCTAAATTACTGTTTCTAGAATGTAATCTGCTAAACACTCTGAAATTTTGTCACACACTTGTACTCGACAGCAAATTGATCTGACAATATTATTACATATTTTTGACAGTCTTATTTTAAATCCTTAAATCCCAGTGCACTCTGTTTCACTGTTTTATCATTGGCTCAGTCTTGTAATCAATTATCCACTTATGAAGACCACAACTTCTTGTAGTTATATTCCTAGAGGAATTCATGCCAAGCTAATGTTAAACCTGTTTGTTTTATAGTCAGTTAAAAAGTCACATGTTGTCACTAGAGAGTCAAGATCTACAATTTTCCAGTGTTCCAAGCCACTCTTACTTAAAACTGTGTCATCCTGTACAGTTCTTGCAACCATGGAGAGTCATAAATAGCTGGTGTGGAGGTTAGTTTCCTGTTGATGGAATATTATATTATGGAGATGAAAGTTAAAACGAAAGCATAACATAATACAGTGGATGAAAGTAACCAGTTAGCACCAGCGTCTCAAAAAAGAAGCTCAGCTTCCTTTGAGGCACCTGAACAAAGGCTAGATTTTCAAGAATTCTCATCAACCAGTTGTTCCCATTGACAGCTAAGGTCAGATTTTCAAAATTACTCAATTCATTGCTTGCTGAGCTCTTGCAAACCTGGTCCTACAGTGAATGCTGTGTTTGTTACAGGAAGGATGGTCCAATGGCTGAGGGCTCTGAGAGGCCTGGGTCAAGGCCTGCACTATCACAAACATCTTGTATGAACCTGGGCAAGTCCCATAGGCCTGGGTTCACAAAAGAACATGGCTGTTGTGTTCCTGGGCTTTGCAACTTCTAACATTTGGGTGCCTGGAAATCACAGGGACACCAGTGACACAGAAAGCCTAAGTTAGGTACCTGGCCTCCCTATACAATGGATGGGGGCAGCGAGGCTCCTTAGAGCGATGTACAAAAGCCAGCACACTAGGCAGGGAGGTGCCTAAGCTAGCCCATGGGAGATGTTGATGAGAGGAGTATATCATAAGCCCCGCCCCTCCACGAATATTGGCGCCTATCTTTGCTAGTGATCCACAACCAGGAGCCCATCTCCTGGACCCAGGCAGCTTAGATGCCCAGGGCGTTTCTTGGGAGATTGAGTTAGGTGCCTGCTTCACACCACACACAACATCTGGAGGAGGAGGAGGAAGTGGTGGTGCTGCTGACCTTAGAACTTTTAGCCCAGTGATTAGAGCATTGGCCTGGGATGTGGGTGGCCTGGGTTTAATTCCTCCCTCTGCCAGAGGGGAAGAAAGCGTTGGAACAGAGGTTTCCCACCTCTCTGAGTGCTCTAGCCACTGAGCTATGGGACATTCTTACTGAGACGTGCTCCGCTAATAAGGCGATAAGGGGCATGTGAGTACCCGGGACAGTGATGACTGTGGTATAATGTACATTTACAGTGCATACTGGGTGAGGGATTTACACCGAACCACAGGAAATGTTTCTCATTTGAATGACATTGAATATACCATTTTATTTACTTGGATTTACATCCCTTCTGAAAAAGCACCTCTCCAGGACTTTTTGATAATACATCATCTAAATATCCAGCAGTCCTCACGGCCATAGCCAAAATCGGCCAGCCAAAAACAGATAAATATTCCACTCTTCCCGCACACAGACCTGTTACTTCTAACGCGGTCCCTCCAGCCTGAATACCTCTGCTGACCATGTCTGTTACACCTATCCCCCTATTCCATTTTGTTTTCTTACAGCTGTCCCCATACTCCATTTTGTTCTCCTCCTGTGGCCGCCCCCTCCCTGGCTGTTAAGTTGTTTACCAGGGCCACTGCCCTTCTCAAAGGGAGGGCCCCTTAAAGTTGTTTAGCAAAAGCCATTGCCCTTCTCAAAGGGATGGCAACTTGTGCTAAGTGGGACCACTGCCCTGTTCAAAGGGTTAGTCCTGTTATCACCTTGTTAAACCTGGGCTCGGTGTAGGGTAGGCAATGTCCAGAGCTGCAAGACCTATTGTGTTTTTTAAGATCTTGGGCATGAGTCATAGGCCTCATGTGCTTTTGAGTCACCTATTGCACAGGACTCTGCCCAGACATGTCTCTGTGCTCACCTACAGTTTGTCCCTGCCTCCCTCCTCCCCTGTGACAGAGGAGCCAATCAAAGTACTGGCGGGAAACTGCCTGAGTTTGCCTTTAAAAACAGACACTTTTTAAAACTAAGATCAGAAAGGTTCCTGCATTGCTGCCTGGTCTGATCAGCCAGGGGTTCTGGGGGGTCCTTTCTCCGCTCTCGTTTTATTTTGAGCGTACCCCGTTTTTGAACCCCCCCCCATGAAGAACGAATTGCTGCCTGAGAGATCTCCTGATTATTGAGACCGTACCTAGCCTTCTGATGTTTCTTGCTGCTTTACTTCTGCTGCTTCCTTGGGGCTGGTAAGAATCCCTCTGTGAAACTCTCTATATACTTTATTTTATTATTTTAGCTGCTGGCTCTGTCTCCCCAGCACACAGACTCAAGCTAAACCTTGGTCTGTGTCTTAAAACCTCTCCTAAACTCCGCGGCACTTTGCTGCTAAAATAAGTTTGTGCCGCTGCTAAGCTCTGCTCCTGTGGGCTTTGCTCGGGGCTCTCTGCTTGCAGCTGTATCCACTGCTGCAGCCACCATCCCTGGGCACATACCACTCTGCCCTCTGTAACTTCCCCATAGCATAAGGTGCACCATAGGTTTTGTTTTTTAGTTTAATAAGTTATAGTTTGTTAAGATTATAGAGCTTGTAAGTTTTCACCTGCCTTGTTCTTTGTTGCTCCCTATAGATTGTAAAGCTTGTAAGTTTCACCTGCCTTGTTATAGTGTTGCTGTTCTGTTGCTCTGTATAGTTGCTTGTTATAGTTTTGCTTAGAATTGTGATATTTGTTGTTTTTGCCTAGTTGTTGGTTAAGATAGATAAGGTTTTTGCTGCTTCTCGCCTCTGTATAATTTTGTCTGTTTTCCCCCGCTCTTCCAATCCCCCCCCGTGTGCTTCTCTCCGTGTCTCTCTGTTACAACTCCTTGCTGCCACCGAACTTCCAAACCCCTTGCTGTTTCTCCCCCTGTATAACTTTGTCTGTTTTCCCCCCGCTCATATCTCCCTCCCTCTGTGTGCTTAAAACCTCTCTCTAGCCCGTTGTCCTTACCTGCAGGGCTTCAAAGGGTCTCACTGCTTCCAGCCGCACTCTCCTCTCATCAGTTGCCACTAATCATTCACTCCCCACCCTCCTGTTCCTTAACCCAGCTTTTAGGTACACTCTTGCTATCACAGCCTCACAAATTAAGTCAGTAATTTTCTACATTGCATAATTTCACTTATCACCCATATTGCTGATATACTTTGTATTTACATTAATACCATTGTGTTACATTGTATATAAGGCCACAGCCACTTAATACATTCTATCCAAGATTGTTAACCATTTTAGTATAGAAGCTAGCATTTTATTTTGCATTTCTTTTGGGTACGTTTTGCATTTCACACTGTATCTAGAATTGTTCCTATATAAAGCTGAGTTGCTTATTGACTGTACTGTATCCATTGTAGTGAACCGCCCACTTACTGTACCCCACTGTTAGAACTCCTTACACTGTTCAATAAGGAACCCCCCCATCATTGTCTATTGTAAACACCCTATGCACCCCATCCCTTCGTATTTTATTGTTAAATTCCCACCACTTCCTTTTCCCTTTAATAAAGTAATTAATTGGCACCCCACCTGTGTGGTAATTGCTCCCCAAGATCCCATATACCTGCTGGCAGGGACAGACCACAGCTGTGGTGCAGAAGAGTGGGCAGGTCTCCAGCCCTTTCAGGTTTTATTCTGACAGGTTGAAGCCAATACCTTTACATTCCACCTGGAAAGTAATAGGAAGCCAATGTGGTGCGTTGGGATCATGTGCTCATAGTGAGGTACCCTGCTGAGCAAGCCCTTGGGCTGGTGAACAATGTGGACTCTCTCAGAAAAGAAGTCACTCAAAGCAGCTGTGTAGATACAGTACTTATTGCCAACACTGTAGAATCTTATTACCTCACAATGTCCTCGTGAGGTAGGGTTATACTGTTTCCCCTGTTTTAGCAGTAGGGAATTAAGGCATAGAGAGACTGATTAGCCCCAGGTCATACTAGAAATCTGTGTCTGAGCAGGGAGCTGAGCCTTTTGTGACTAAAAGGGTGAATGTGATCCTTGCGTGTGTAAACAGGTGGAATCTGAAGTAGGAGTACAAAGGTTTTTTCACCTCTGTATTCAGCACGGAGATGAGTGCTGCTGGAATGCTGTGTCCAGTCCTGGTGCCCACCATTCAGAAAGGATATTGAAAAATTGGAGATGGTTCAGAGAAGAGCCACAAGAATGATAAAAGCATTGGACAACTTGCCTTCTAGTGGTAGACTCAAGAAGCTCAATCCATTTAGCTTAACAAAGAGAAGTGGTGACTTGGTTACAATCTATAAGTATTCACACAGGGAACAGGCATTTAATAGACTCTTCCATCTAGCAGTGAAAGGTCTAACATGGTCCAAAGGCTGGAATTTGAAGCTAGACAAATTCAGGCTGGAAATACGGTGTAACTTGTTTAACCATGAGAGTAATTAACCATTGGAACAATATACCAGTGGGCATGGTGGATTCTTTATCCCTGGTTCTTGGAATTGTTGTGGGGCAGTCTTATGGCCTCTGTTCTACAGGGGTCAGACTACGTGATCACAGGGGCTCCTTCTGGCCTAGGAATCTATCTATGAACCTGGATCTCCTGAGTTCCAAGCTAGTTCCCTAACCACTGGGCTATGTTTCCTCTCTGTCCACCACTCCTAGGCTCTTTGGGCTTATCAACAACGATTCCTGGACAGCACTATGGAACGCTGCCTGGCAGAGGACAAAAAGCATGGCAAGGACCTCATTTTCATGCATTGACAGAAAGAGGTCACCATCATTGCAGATTCTGGCGTATGTCCAGGCCTACCACCAAATTTACTGGAGTGAGCCGTGAAATGGCTGTATAGTCTTCATTATGGGACAGGAGTGGGTTGTGGACAGGCTGTTCAGGGGCAATATCAGGTTCAAGGCTCTTTATGAAACACAAAGAATTGTTGGCAAGGACTGTCTTGTTTTTTGTACAGCTCCTAGCACCATGGGGTCCTAGTCCGTGATTGAGGCTCCTAGATTCTACTGCAATACACGTAATAAATCATGGTGACAAATAATCATCATAATCATGATCAATTTCCTTTTATGTGACCTGGAAAAAATATTTAACAAAAAAGCTGTGGCAATATTAAATATTTAATAAACTAATTTAATAGGTTTGCCAACTAATTAAAACCTAGGATTTTTTTTCAAGCTCTCTGTCCCCTACCTTTAGGAGTCCTATCCACTAGAATATTTCTAAGCTCTAGTCTGCCCAAAAGATTGTCTGAACAGATCTGCATACTGCATTTCTATTGTTAATCATGAATAGAACTGTTATCAAAATGATTACTCATGTTCTTTGTCATGCAGAAAAGTGAAATGTTTTTAATAATGCAGTCCATTGGAGGTGGGTTGGTTGAATTTATTGTGTCTGGAGCTATGTAGAAATTATGTAGAAAAAAATATCGCCCCCCCCCCCCCAATAAATAAATACAGCCCCTAGGTGCCTGCAGCCAACTAGCATTCATTCAGAATGCCCTCACAAGACACAGTACAAAAGAGTGAGCTCTAGCAGGAAAGTGCTTAAATAGCTTAATAAAAGATACCGTTCATCTTTCATGTCGAAGGACAAAGATGAGCTTTAAGTTATTAGCAGAGAAGCCGCCATCGCCATACCTGTTGGCCACTGATGCCCTGGGCACTTCTGTCCCTGAAGTAAGCACTGCTTTCAGGAATTGTAGCTCTAGGAAAGATGTAAAAACCACGTTGGCAGTTTATGCAGTTTAACAAAAGGCACACCTGTTAGTAAAATCTCTGTGGGCCTCTAAGTGCTTCTGGAGCGTGAGGCCCAGGGAGGTTTTTTGTTTGTTTTGGGGAACACACTCAGCACATCTCTAGCTATTAGATTACTCTAGCTGTGAATGTCTCTTCTTCGAGTGATCTCCTACTAACCCAACTGGGAGAATATCACCGAAGAGTGATATTCTCCTCCGGATAAGCATTGCATTCATGCCTTCTGCATTAGCCTAAATGGCGGAGAGAGAGAGGGGGACAATGGCCCTGAGCTGGTCTGAGAGCCGAGAGATCTGAGTTCTGTTAGGGGCTCTGCAATAGAGGATGTATGTAACCTTGGGCACGTAATTAACTAGTCTTTGTGTGTCAGTTTCCCCTCATGCTATGGGAGGTGCTAGCACTTGCCGATCTACCGCACAGGGCCGAAGAACAGTGTGGGTACAAAGTTCCCCCTTCCAGCCAGAGGTGGGGGTACAGCTGCTACGCTGGCAGTACTCTCAGCGGAGGTGGCCTGGCCCTGTGATAGTGGGTCTGCTCTTGGTGAAGTGGGGGAAGGGAGACTTGGTGGCCTGGGGAGGAGTTTGGTATGGAGGGCAGGAATTAGGGGAGGGTCACAATGTCCCTGTCATGCACCCTCCCATCCCCCCAGAGAAATTAGGCCTGGGGCTGTAGTATCTTGTTTGTAGTCCATGGAAGATGGAGTAGGAGGCAACTGGGAAGAGTCCCTGTCTGGTTTCATAAATTGCAGATTAAAGACCACAAGACTTGGGACCATGGGCTTGTATTGAGCAAAATACTTAAGCACATGCCTGATTTTAAGCATGTGAGTTGTACTGACTCCCATTTTCTTCAGTGCTTAAAGTTAAGCATGCACTCAAGTCACGGTCTCATCTCCTACAACTACTTATGATTTGGCAAGGATTAGACTGGCGGGCTAAACCAGGTGAGGGTAGCCGATGAGTCTGAGACCCTCGGTGAGTTAGGGCCTGTCTACCCATTGCATGCGAAGGCTGGATCCGGCTGACTGAGGAAACCTGGTTCAACGGTCAGGAAGGCGGTGACAGCAAACATTGTGGAACGCTCAACAGCATGACAAGACACGTAGGCGTCCTTGTCATCCACTGCGCTCTGCCCTATCTCCAGCTGTCTCAACTCTTGTCCTGCCACTGGATACAGATAGGAACTGGGAAGAAAGAGTGAGGTTGATGTTGCGCAACTCTCCCTCACTTTGATCCAATTCATGCGCAAGTCTCGACATCATATCATATCACATCATGTCAAGTCCTGTGGCGATGGGCCAGCGACGAAGCAGTAGGTGTGGATACATTGGGAGCTGTAGCCATGGACCTGCACACAGGCGGCTCAGGTATAATGGTCATTCCTCACTGACTGAGAAGCAGTGGAGCTCGGCATCTTCTTGAGTGACTGAGCAGCCTTATTCAGGATTGCACTGCTCACCTCTGTAGAATGAGGAGGGGGCTAGAAAAGATGCCCTAAACATTGCCTGCTTCACCTTACCCTGGCCAGCATACTGTGGCTGGCGGGGATCCCACAAAAGTGGTCGAACAAAAACAAAACTTAGAGTAACACCAATCACCATTGGTACATGGAATGTGCGCACGCTACTGGACAACATCACAGCAGACAGACCAGAAAGAAGAACAACACTTGTCGCCAGAGAGGTCGCACAATACAACATTGACATTGCAGCCCTTAGCGAAACTCGCCTTGCTAATGAAGGACAGCTGTCCGAGTCAGGCAAATAGAAAGGAGCACAAACCCTGCCAGCTTAAGTGCAAGAGTGTAATAAGAAAAGCCAAAGAAGAGTTTGAAGAACAGCTAGCCAAAAACTCCAAAGGTAATAACAAAATATTTTTTAAGTACATCAGAAGCAGGAAGCCTGCTAAACAACCAGCAGGGCCCCTTGACAATCGAAATACAAAAGGAGCACTTAAAGATGATAAAGTCATTGCGGAGAAACTAAATGGATTCTTTGCTTCAGTCTTCGCAGTTGAGGATGTTAGGGAGATTCCCAAACCTGAGCCGGCTTTTGTAGGTGACAAATCTGAGGAACTGTCACGAGTGAAGGTTCACTAGAGGGTTTTGGAATTAATTGATAAACTCAACATTAACAAGTCACGGGACCAGATGGCATTCACCAAGAGTTCTGAAAGAACTCAATGTGAAGTTGCGGACTATTAACTAATGTTTGTAACCTGTCCTTATAATCAGCTTCGATACCAATGATCGGAAGTTAGCTAATGTAACGTCAATATTGAAAAGGGTTCTAGAGATGATCCCAGCATTAACAAGACTGGTAAGTCTAACGTCAGTACGGCAATTAGTTGCAAACAATAGTTTAATAAAATTGTCAGACACATGAAAAACATAAACTGTTGACAATAGTCACATGTTTCTGTAAGGAAATTGTGTCTTACATCTATAGAGTTCTTTGAAGGGGTCAACAAAACATGTGGACAAGGGAATCAGCGGACATAGTGTACTTAGATTCCAGAAAGCCTTTGATAAGGTCCTCACCAAAGGCTCTTACGTAAATTAGCTGTCATGCGATAAAAGGGAAGATCCTTCATGGATTGAGAATGGTAAAAGACGGAACAAAGGGTAGGAATATAATGGTAAATTTCAGAATGGAGAAAGGTACTAGTGGTGTTCCCCAAGGGTCGTCCTAGCCATCCTATTCATATTATCACAATGATCTGGAGGGGGTAAACCAGTGAGGTGGCCAAAGTTTGCAATGATATTAACTACTCAAGTAGTTAAGACAAGACAGTTGTGAAGAACTTCAAAAAGATCCAAAATCTAGATTGGGCACCATGGCAAATGAATTTAATTGGATAAATTGTAAGAAGCACTGAAAATACCCCAATGTATACATACCATATGATGGGGCTACATTAGACTACAACAGTCAGGAAAAGATCTTGCGTCCATCATGTATTCTTGAAGATGTCCACGCATGTGCAGAGGCGGTCAAAAAGCAAACAGGATGTTAGGGAATCATTAAAATAAGGATAGAGATAAGAGACGTGAGAATAGATAGACCCTTAATTAATCTGGTTAGCCCACATCTAAAATATTGTGTACAAGATGTGCTCCTCAGCTTAAAAATATCTTCTGCACTGAAAGGTTCAGATAGGCTAACTAAAATGATTAGTTTGGAGAGGTCCAACAAGAAGGCATTTAAAGGCTAGGCCTCTTCAGCTTGGAAAGAGAGACAAGGGGATATGATAGAGGTATAAATGAGTGATGTTGAGAAAGTGATAGAAAAAGTTATTTACTTATTCCATATACAAGAACTAGGGGCCACCAAATAGATTAAAGTAGTAGCAGGTTTAAACAAATAAAAGGAAGTTTTTCAACAGCGCAAGTCTCAACTTGTGTGAATCTTCCTGAGAGTTGTGAAGCTGGACTATAACAATGTTAAGGGACACTGATAATTTCACAGTGGTGGCTAGCATAAATGGCTAAGAGCGGAAGGTAAGAATGCGTTCCCTAGCTCTGTTCAACAAGCATCGGATGGATGCACGGAGAGAAGATCACTGATCATTGCTTGACTTCACTCCCTCTGGCCGGGACCTGGCGGTTGGCCATGTTGGTAGACAAATACTGGGCTAGTGATCTTTAGGTCTGACCAGTACGGCCGTTCTTATGTTCTATGCTTAATCTTCTGGAGTTGGCCGCAGCAGTGATGAGCGTCACAAATCTGGAGTTGGCTTCGCCATTTCAAGAATATCTTATTCGAAAGCTTGCAGTCCTCCAATGGTGTGATAGTACCGACTCATGACAATGTAGCTTCGCTTCAAAAAGGAAAACAAACTACTTGATCGCACATAATGCCCCGAATACCAACCAGGGATGTGAAGGATAAATTTCTATGAAGAACTAGAGCTCTGTATTCATCAGTGGCACCGCCACAGGACAAGCTGCATCGCGCGGCGATTTTTAATGCAGAGTCAGATGCCAAGCGCAGCCTGGGAGGCCGTAATCAGGAAAAATGGAAGTGGCCAAGTTTGTAACAGTCATATGGGTTTTACTGCTTGAAAATCTGTGCCGCACATGACTTTGATCACCAAACGGTCTTCTGCCTCCCTCCAAACAGGGCTTTGTGGATTATCCCTTCCAAGCACTGGATTGATCAACTATTCATCATTCAGGAGAAGGGACAGACAAGATGTCAGGGTTACAAAAGCTATGTGCGGCGCTGACTGTTGGACGGATCACAGGCTCACAGTATCCAAAATGAAGCTCCATATCATGCTGAAGAGACGACCACAAGGCTATAAGGCTCTCGAAAGGATCAACGTGTCGAAGCCGAAGAACATCTGCATCACTGAAAATCTAGCGGAAGACCTAGAGAATGAGCTTGCTGATCTTCGTATTGAGGATGACGCTGAGAAAGACTGGGAGCAATTCCTCAACACTGTCCATACAGCTGCACCGAAGGTATTGGGGCCCTCCACATGCAGCAAGACTGGTTTGACGAAAATGATGCAGAAATCCAGGCCTTACTTGCTGAGAAGCACCGCCTGCATCGTGCATATCAGAACGACCCATCCTCAGCGGCAAAGAAGACCGCCTTTATCAACGCTCGCAGAACAGTACAGAACCAACTGCGCAAATTGCGGGACCTGTGGCTGAGTGCCAAAGCAGATGAGATACAGGCATACACGGACAGGAACAACTATAAACAGTTCTATGAAGCCCTCAACACACTCTATGGTCCACAGTCTTCTGGGAGCTTTCCCCTCCTGAACTCTGATGGCACTGTGCTCCTTACAGAGAGGATGCAGATTCTCCAGAGATGGGCTGAACATTTTGAAGCAGTGCTCAACTGCCCCTCAGTCATCAACGATGAGGCCATTGACAAGATGCCCCAGGCTGCAGTCAATGACTCTATGGATGCTTCACCAGAAGAGGACGAAGTGAAGAAAGCCATCAACCAGCTGTCAAGTGGCAAAGCCCCAGGGTCAGATGCCATACCAGCAGAGGTGTACAAAGTCGGTGGACCCGTGCTGCTACGGAAACTCACTGAGCTGTTTCAGTCCTTCTGGAAGCAGGAATCCATTCCACAGGAATTTAGAGACGTGTCCATCGTGCTCCTCTATAAGAGGAAGGGCAATCGCCAGGTATGCAACAATCACCGTGGAATCTCGCTGCTCTCTACAGCCGAGAAAATTCTTACACAGGTTCTGTTGAACCGATTGATCACTAACTGGAACAGGGCTTACTGCCAGAATCACAGTGCGGATTCCGCAAGGGACGTGGGACTATTGACATGATCTTTGCTGCGCGTCAGCTACAGGAGAGATGTCAAGAGCAGAATAGTGAACTCTACACAACTTTTCTGGACCTCATGAAAGCATTTGACTCTGTCAGTCGCCAGGGCCTGTGGAGGATCATGTCGAAATTCGGCTGTCCAGATAGATTCATACGAATGGTATGTCAATTTCATCATGGTGTGATGGCTCATGTCCTGGATGACAGTGAAAAATGTGAGGCCTTCCCAGTCACCAACGGCGTCAAGCAAGGGTGTGTTTTAGCACCCACTTTGTTCAGCAAGATATTCTCTGCCACCCTGACTGATGCCTTTCAACACTGCACTGAAGGAGTAGGCCGGAAGTACAGAACTGACGGGAAACTATTCAATCTGAGGTGACTGCGTGCCATCACCAAGGTGAAGGAAACTGTACTTTGAGACTTTCTCTTTGCTGATGATTGTGCTCTGAATGCTAGTACAGAGCCAGAAATGCAAGCCAGTATGGACAAGTTTTCATCTGCATGCAACAACTTTGGTCTCATCATTAACATCAAGAAGATTGAGGTCATGCACCAGCCAGCTCCCCAAGCTCCGTCCTCAGAACCGTCCATCACTGTAAATGGACAGAGACTTCAGGCAGTGGACCACTTCAGGTACTTGGGCAGAACCCTTTCCCGAGCAGAGTCAATTGATGATGAAGTAAACTGCAGAATTGCTAAAGCCAGCTCTGCATTTGACCTATTGCGCTCCAATGTCTGGGAACATTGAGGGATCAGCCTACCAATGAAGCTGAAGGTCTAACGAGCAGTGGTGCTTCCAACTCTGCTGTACACCTGCAAGACGTGGACTGTCTATCGGAGTCATGCATGAAGGCTCGATCACTTCCACATTTCCTGTCTACGAAAGCTTCTGAAAATCAGATGGCAGGACAAAGTGCCCGATATTGAAGTCCTTACCAGAGCCAGTCTGCCATCAGTTCACACACTGCTGATGAGAGCCCAGACCAGATGGGCCGGACATGTAGTGAGAATGTCAGATAAGCGCATTCCTAAACAGCTCTTCTACGGAGAACTCACCCAGGGAAAGCACTCCCATGGAGGACAAAAGAAGCGGTTCATGGACACGCTGAAGACTTCTCTGAAGTCCCTCAAGATCAACACCGCCACATGGGAAACCCTCGCACTGAACTGTCCAGCATGGCGCAGCCTCATTCACACAGGCAGTAATACCTCTGAGGTGAGACGTACTGCTGAGGCTGAAAAAAAGCGTGAGCTGCACAAGTCCAGAGCTGCCCGCACATCATTGATAGTGCCATCACATGTCTGCCCGATGTGTGACAGGACGTTCCACGCCCGAATTGGACTGATCAGTCATCTTCGGACGCACAGAGCTCAGTTATTAAACAAATGAGTTGTTGAGGTCTTCATCGACAATGATGGACGGATATCATCATCATTTGGCAAGGATGTACATTATTATAATTTTTGAAAAAACTGAGTACAGATTTTCTATTACAAATCCTCAATCTGTTTTATTTATTTCTATAAATATTCCCAGGCAGTAGCTATCTAATTACATTCCCTCCCTGCTCTACTTTTAGGGGTAAGAAATGATAAAAAGCTTGTTCTTGTTTGACTGTCACATTTGTGTTATCAAGTAGGGTTGTTTTTTAACACACAGAAAGGAGGGGGGGAAATTCTTCAGCAAAAATTATTTAAATTCATTTTCATTCCAGAGAACCACTCATTTGCCAATGTACGTATTGTAACACCAGAGAGTTTATAATCATTGTGTATCTATGTTATTAGCACTTACATTGCCTACAGCATTTCTGTTAACAATAGGAAGAAACCTACCTTTCCTCTGAGTAAAAATTACTACTTAAGGTTTATTTAAAAAATAATAAAATCAGGACCCTTCTGTTGCTTATAACCTTCTATTGAGCTGGATCTTCATGATTTTCATTAGCATTCTTAGCTCATATGGAGTATAGTCTTGGCTCAATGTAACGGGTAAAATGATAAAATAAATTAACTAAATGATTGAACAAATCCTCAATAACCTCAGAAGGAGGAGCACAGCCAGTGTGTTAAATGGTCTGGAAAGCAAATAAAGTTCTCTTTAAAAAGCGTAGTTAAGTTTTTTGTTATGAAATGCATGCCGAGGTTTTACAGTCAAAGGGGCCAGATCCTCAGCAGCTGTTAACTGGCACCACTCCAATGAATTCAGTGGAGCGCCTCTGAATTATCCCAACAGAGGAACTGACCCAAGAAACAGTGACCTTATTTTAGGTAACCAAGCTAACATTGACCTGGTTATGTTTTAGATTTGGAGACTTTTGCCTTGAAACCCTTCCCTCAGCTGGGAAAGTCAGTTGTGAAGCCCTGAGGATGAAATAATGTGGAAATACCCTGTGGAATTTGACTGAAAGGATGGTGGTGGTGAACACAATAAGCCCAGAAATTTGCCATAATCACATGTGACTTCAGTCTGTGTTGTCTCCTTAGATGATGACTAATGATTCTCAATCTCACAGAAGACATTAAAATACAATTACATTATGTTAGCTCAGCTCTCATGGCTGCTAAATTACATAGTAGTAGGCATAATATCTTTCCAGAAGACACGTTTTGCTGCAGTAGATTCCATTCAAACTCCTCCTGATGCAATTGTATGTGATATTTCAGCATCTATCATGTGGACAGAAACTTATTCATGCCTGCATTTTCTAAGGCACTCAACCTGGCAGAAGATTTGCCACATGCATTTGCAGGTTTTTTTTTTTTTAACTCTAATAAACTCTCTAATGAAATTCTAATCCTGATGTTCACTCATTAAACTGTACCCCCATCCATCATGATAAAACTGATTATCAAGATGTTGTCCTTTGGTATTATCAATCTTGAGTGATTGGAGATGGATCCTCACTCGTTCTTAAGACTAACTCAAATGATTTCTGCTATTTATCTTGATCTCCAATTATTTACTGTTTTAACTTGTAAGGTTATGCTGCCTATTTGACTGAACTTTAACAACTATGAGGTCTTGACAACACAACTGTCCTTTCAAAGACTTCAGACATATTACAAAATAATATTCCTTGGACTTTGCTACAGACGCTTCCGATTTCTCTCTCACACACAGGCTGTACATTATACGCAGAGCACATGCACTGTACATGCAAATTCTCAGGTTTTCTTGTTAGAAAAAGCTCTGGGTATGTGACTCAGGAATAGTGAACCAAAAAGACAGGAAGTATTGTACATCATGAGAGACTGATTTCCCCAACCATCGTCAGGTAGTAACAGATCTTAGGTCAGACCCCGGGGAAATTCCAGTGTATAGGAAAATGAAGTCACGCCTATGTTTTGCCAGGAATATAATCTGAAACAAAACAATCTGTCTCTTAAATGACAAGGGTCAGTGCAGGAGGCTAAAGCACCTGGGTTTTAGATTGTAGAAAATGTTTATTGTCACAAAGATTTCTAGATGTGGTCTTTGTTGGCTAATTCAATTCCAAATGAATATAATATTTTAGTTGTATCCCCATACTTCAGTCAGATCCAGTGTCCACATGTGGGACTAGGACAGGAACAATAGAGTAGAAAATCTAATGGTGTGGGACTCACTTATCTATCATGCAATAACGTATGCTGGAAACGTGAGGTAAGAACAGGTAAGTGAGGGAGACAGAAGTAAACGATTCTCTAATTTGAGGGACACGTGCTCATGCATGTTTCCTGGTTTCTGAACCCAGGCAGATGTAACCTCTGTGACTGAACTAGCCCCAGGAGCAATGAGAGAGAGGTAGCCGAAGGAAGTCAGTGGGATGTAAATCAGGCTGAATTTGTCTCTGTATAGATAAAGCCCCTGGGGTGCTCTGTGAAGGAAGCTATGTCTGGTGCTTTCATTACAATTTGTACATCTGAGACAGGAAAACCTGGAGTTAAAGTCTATGGGCCAGATTCTCAGCTGGTATAAAGTGGTGGGACTCCATTTATGTTAGCTGAGGATCTGGGCCTCTGGTATCTGAAATTATTACCAGCCTTTTGTTTACAAGGCTTTGGAGGAGAATGTACCCAGTTAGATATCACAAACTACACTGGGCTCTGAATTACCTCGCAGCCTCCACCGCTCTACACCAGGGAGCAGTGCCCCCACTGGAAACTCCATTTCAGAGGAGGGTTGCATGGCACAAGGTGCACAAACTCCTTTCTCCTTGCAGGTGGTGGGGGGCATTCTGGGAGGTATTTGTGGGGAAAGGTGTTTGGGTAGGGTGCTTAGGAGATGCATTGATTCAATTCCTCTCATATGCAGCCTCAGCCAATGTCACCACCGTCTCCTTGCAGAACCCAGAAGGGGAGATGATGGTGCTAACACTGGCTGCTTTTGCAAAGAAGGAATCCCCCTTGGGGTGTAGCTGCTAGCAATGGATGGGGGATCAAATTACCCCCTCATCAACTGCATGACTTAAGCCCAGTCTATAGAAATGAGAGGAGACTGCACCCTAGGTCACCCAGTAAAATCTTAGCTGGTTATTTCCACTCCAGTCAGAGCATCTCCTTCAGCCTGTGTCTTCAGTTCCCAACATCCGTGGGCTATAAAATACCTTGCCATATGATAGGATAACACTGCATCATTTCTTCCACATTATCACGATTCCTTTTTCATAAAGGAGCCCCTCTGAGTTTATTCATTCTCTCAACAAAGCTCATAGAGAGAACAGGAAATGAGGCATATTGAGCCCATTAGTTTAACAAACACCGGCACAAAAAACCTACAGTCCTTTGCAGTCTGATCCTGGATACCAGATTAGATCTTTGCCTGGCCACAACCCCATTTTAACATCCAACAGGGAGTGTAAATTAGCTGATGCATTTTAATGCAAAATATTGTATTTCTGGGGGATGGATTTCTTTGCCTAGGAAGTTGTTTGCACCTTCTTATGTGTTGGCTGAGGAGGTGCCAAGAGCTCTGCATCTTAATGCTAAAATTTTCCATGGAAAGAAAAGCAAAGTGATGTGCGGAGATAAAATGGATTTTGTGTATGATGCATGCAGTGATTTTTCCCCCTCATGCTCTTTTAGCTGCTGCTGCTGCTGCTGTTCTCGTAAAAGTCTCATCTCTCCAAGGTCTGATGTTTTACTGAGCTTTAAGTTCTAATTCATAGTTCTCTGATCAGGACTCGGTTCTTTGGAAGTATCTGCTCCGTCACTGGATTCTCTCCTATTTCCTCCAAGTCAAACCATCTCTCTCTTCTTAGGGGTGTCAAAGCACATGCCTGCCTTATAGTACCTCTGCTGGCCACCAGGGCCTGCCTCAGTTTCCCCTTCACCCTGGGCCCCTTAAAGTCCACACAGTCCAGATATTCAAAACATTTTCCTTCTGGCATCCAGTTTACTAAGTCCTGCACAAACTCTTTGTAAGTTTGAGTTCTATGTTGAAAGTCCTTATTGCATTTTCTGCTGGGCCAAGACCCTCCTCCCCAAAGGTCTATCTTCCCACCCTCCGAGCACCTCTTGTCTGGAGCATGGCCATCTCCGCAGGTGTCTTCCCTTTCTGACTCAGATCCCTTAATAGAACTGTCTGCAGGCCTTTTGTAAGGCCCTGGTGCCTTCCCTTAAGCCCAGATCGGCAGCAGCTAATCAGTCCAGGTGCACTTGACTTCACTCCCTCTTACAGGGGCCAGTTGCCCTGTGACAGGAAGTTGGAAGAAGGAAACATTGACTAGGGGAGCCAGAGATTGCGTGTGTGATGTTGGGTTATCCTTAGAACCAGATAATAGCCCTCTGAAAAGTCTAGCTCCTTTGGCAGGAAGCATCAGTGTTTGGGGTGTAGTGGGCTGTTGGGTTATACGGATAGCGAGTCACAAAGTTCCTGGCTGTTTCTAGAACTGTCAGAAAAAATCCTATGTACTTTCCTCTTTAGTCTTTGTATGCTGGAGTAGTTGCATCTGCTCTCGCTCCTTTCCTGTGTTCCCATTACTCAGGATTACTCTGGGCCTATGAGGCATAATAAAAATCATACAGTTATACTGAAATCGAGAATATCAAACCACAACCTTAGTGCATCCTGAGTGACCTGAACTTTCCATGCTTGGCATCTGTCAGGAGTCTTCCCTGTTCTGTGTGAAGTTTGTCCATATGAGACACCTGGGCTGCTGTGTGTCAGCTCTCACTTTTGAATATCAGCAGAGAGGATGAGACAGATATCATTGGGCTTAACAAGTGACACTTTCTGAGGCACTCCAAAAAGAACAGCAGTAGACAAGCAGTCACTTTGCAGACAATCACTAAATGCAAATGTCTGTTTTTCTAGTGGAAGTTGGGTTTGTTTTTTGTTAACACTACTGAAGTACAGAAGCTCAAGGCAATGTTTAATCTGTCAGATACACAACTGAGTTTTGCTTCTCCATGTCTGTTATATACATGCAGTGAATAACTATTGTTACAAGAGGAAGTAAATTGATTCCCCAGCCTAAGCAGAATTGCACATAGCTATTGCAGAGCTGCACCTCCATTTCAGGAGGGAAATGTTTAAGAAAAGCATCAGGAGATAAAGGGAAGTCAGAGGAAAGATTGTAAGGCAGGAGCCAGAAAATCCAGTTGCAGCAAAGTGAGCGTCTCTGTGTCATTACATTTCTCTGATTCTGTGATTACGCTGAAGAAAGACACTAGTCAATGATTAATCATCTCGGAGTCCTGGCTTTATTGCAACTTACACTGCTCCTTGAGGTACATCGTGGGAATGGGATTCTGTGATGGACATAATGGGTTACCATTACCCTCTGCTTTGGTTTCCTGCAGATGACTGGAAATTGTGTATGCTATCGGGTGCTGTCCAAGTACATAATAAAGGCCATGGTGGAATATCTTAGAAGCAGGTTTATCACCACCTAACAGGGAGTTAATTCTCACTGGAGACTGTCACCTGGTACCTGTCCCAAAAAGACAGCAGTACATGCAAAGCTAAAGTAGTAATTTCAGGGAGAAGATATTCTTAGTTGGCTGACAACAGCAGCTTCCCTGGTGACCCAGAGTATTTTCAATAGCTTAGGTCAGCAGATACTGTGTTCTACTTCAGCCACAATTATGCACAGTGCTTTTCTCTATGGGATGGTCCTGTTTTGCTGTCAATCGCAACTCAAACTACAATAGGTACTCACATGACTGTATTATCCTCTTACACGTATGTTTCTTACTTTCCATATCTTTCTTTTCCAGCAGGCTTTCAGAAGGCAGCTCAGCCTTTCTCAGCACTTATAACAATACACACAGAGGCGTGACTCCATCCTGAAATTTCAGGAACACAATCCTCTACCAGTTCAACAGTCCCCCACAATGCATCTGTAGTTCATAAGCTCCTTTATTTCAAGCTTCATACAGTTCAGATTTAGGGCCTGATCCAAAGCCCAGCGAAGCCGAAAGAGGTGTCAGCGTGGGCTTTCTCATTGTTTAAACCAGTGTGTAATGCGGGTCTCACATTACTCTTGTCATTTAGTAACATCACATTCAATTACACCCGCTGCGGGAACAAAATCAATGCCAGTGTCAGACAAGTGTCCTTTAGGTACAAGTTGTCAAGTGTTACAATGATGCATCCAAGTGCTACTGTATTAGCTAAGCTGTCGCCCTTGTTTTTCCTGGATGAAAACTCTTAATAACTGAAGAACTGTTGGCAACAAATATGCATTAACAAAGACTGTAACAGCCCTGATCCCCTTCCAGGTTGGTGGACCTTTTTATGAGATGAAAAAATATTATTTCACCGCTACTAAGCTAACCTCCCCCCTCCTTTTTAAGGATTAAAAAAAATTCAGGGTAAAAATGCCATCTCCCAGGTCCCTCGTTCTGTAATGAGTAGTGTGCTTCCCAGCTGGTCACATAACACTGCCTCTTCCTTTCTTTCTGTCCCTAGAGCTTGGAAAGTAGGTTTGAACAAAGCAAAATCAGATTTAATGTGAGTATCTTGTACAATTGCTGGGCTGTTTAAAGGGCTCTCAGCAGAACACCGTAAGCAGAAACAGGCTTGAAAAACCAAGAATAAAAATACGAAGAGCAAACACAGGAGTAGCAAAATGAACGGAAGCTGAGTCCTACTCCTTGGGCTATCTCCCCTACTTCTGGGATAGTGCTGTGAAGAGGACATTTCCTTGTAGCCTCTCCAGCCAAACACGAAGTCTAGGACTGAGCTCACATCCCGTTTAGGCTGCAGTAGACCAGAAGAGGTGGTACAGCCCTTCAGTCTGCTCGTAAGACCAGTCCACTCCCAGCAAAGCTGGCTCCAGCTACAGTTCCAGAGTCGGTACAATTCGCATGGTGCATTTGCACAGTCACAGGAGTGTCCCATACCTGTGTATATGCAAATCTTTAGTGGGCAGATAAGGTGCCAGTAGAGAGAGCTCAGGAACATACAGCTCAATTCCTGGGTTTTGTAGGACCCTCAGAACGTGTAGCTCTGCCCTGCAATTAGTAGCTTAAAAGCTGGATCTTGTAGCAGTACTCTAGCCCAGGCAGTAATACCAAGGTATACACAATAATACCATGGTACAAAATATATTGGAAGGACAGAACAGGTCATGCTGGTGGGAGAGTGGTACGATATGTGAAAGAAAGTGTAGAATCAAATGAAATAAAAATCTTAAATGGGCCAAACTGCACCATAGAATCTCCATGGATAGTAATTCCATGCTCGAATAATAAGAATATAGCAGTAGGGATATATTATAAACCTTCTGACCAGGATGGTGATAGTGACTGTGAAATTCTCAGAGAGATTAGAAAGGCTGTTAAAATAAAAAACTCAATAATAATGGGGTGTTTCAGCTATCCCCATATTGACTGGGTACATGCGACCTCAGGACGGGATGCAGAGAAGTTGCTTGACACCTTAGATCACTGATTCTTGGAGCAGCTAGTCCTGGAACCCACAAAGGAGAAGCAATTCTAGATTAGTCCTAACTGGAGCACAGGATCAGGTCTAACGGGTCAATATAGCTGGACCGCTTGGTAATAGTAACCATAATATAATTGAATTTAACATCCCTGTGGCGGGGAAAACACCCCAGCAGCCCAGCACTATAGCATTTAATTTCAGAAAGGAGGACTACACAAAAATGAGGAGATTAGTTAAACAGAAATTAAAAGGCACAGTACCAAAAGTAAAACCCCTGCTAGTCGCATGGAAACTTTTTAAGGACACTATAATAGAGGCTCAACTTAAATGTATATCCCAAATTAAAAACATGGTAAGTGAACCAAAAAAGAGCCACCGAGGCTAAACAACAAGGTAGAAGAAGCTGTGAGAGGCAAAAAGGCATCCTTTAAAAAGTGGAAGTTAAATCCTAGTGAGGGAAATAGAAAGGAGCATAAACTCTGGCAAGTGAAGTGTAAAAATATAATTAGGAAGGCCAAAAAAGAATTTGAAGAACAGCTAGCCAAAGACTCCAAAAGTAATAGCAACATTTTTTTAAAGCAAATCAGAAGCAGGCAGACTACTAAACAACCAGATGGGCAACTGAATGATCGAGATGCTAAAGGAGCACTCAAAACCAATAAGGCCATTCCGGAGAAACTAAATGAATTCTTTGCATTGGGCTTCATGGCTGAGGATGTGAGGGAGATTCCCAAAGCTGAGCCATTCTTTTTAGGTGACAAATCTTAGGAACTGTCCCAGATTGAGGTGTCATTAGAGGAGGTTGTGGAACAAATTGATAAATTAAACAATATTAAGTCACCACAATCAGATGGTATCACCCAAGAGTTCTGAAGGAACTCAGATGTGAAATTACAGAAGTACTAACTGTCATCTGCAACCATCTTTTAAATCAGCTTCTGTACCAAATGACCGGAGGATAGCTAATGTGATGGGAATTTTTAAAAAGGGTCCAGAGATGACCCCAGCAATTACAGGCCTGTAAACCTGACTTCAATACCAGGCAAACAGGTTGAAACTATAGTAAATAATAGAATTGTCAGACACATAGAGGAACATAATTTGTTGGGGAAGAGTCAACATGGTTTTAGTAAAGGGAAATCATGCCTCACCAATCTACTAGAATTCTTTGTGAGGAGTCAACAAGCATGTGGACAAGGAGGATCCAGTGGATATAGTGTATTTAGATTTTCAGAAAGCCTTTGACAAGCTCCCTCACCAAAAGCTCTTAAGAAAAATAAGCAGTCAGGAACAAGAGGGAAGGTTCTCTCCTGGACTGGTAACTGGTTAAAAGATAGGATACAAAGGGTAGGAATAAAGGGTCAGTTCTCAGAATGGAGAGAGGTAAATAGTGGTGTCACCCAGGGGTCAGTATTGGACCCAGTCCTATTTAACATATTTATAAATGATCTGGGAAAAGGGGTAAATAATGAAGTGGCAAAATTTGCAGATGATGCAAAACTACTCTAGACATTTAAGTCCCAGGCAGATTGTGAAGAGCTACAAAAGGCTCTCTCAAAACTGGGTGACTGGGCAACAAAATGGCAGATGAAATTCAATATTGATGAATGCAAAGTAATGCACACTGGAAAACAGAATCCCAACTATACGTATAAAATGATGGGGTCTAAATTAGCTGCTACCACTCAAGAAAGAGATCTTGGCGTCAATGTGGATAGTTCTCTGGAAACATCCACTCAGTGTGCTGCTGCGTCAAAAAAGTTAACAGAATGTTGGAAATCATTAAGAAAGGGATAGATAATAAGACCGAAAATATCATATTGCCTCAGTATAAATCCATATTACATCCACACCTTGAATACTACATGTAGATGTGGTTGCCCCATCTGAAAAAAGATATATCGGAACTGGAAAAGTTTTGGAAAAGGCACCAAAATGATTAGAGGTATGGAACAGCTTCTGTATGAGGAGAGATTAATAAGACTGGGACTTTTCAGCTTGGAAAAGAGACGACTAAGGGGGGGATATGGTTGAGGTCTATAAAATCATGACTGGTGTGGAGAAAGTAAATAAGGAAGTGTTATTTATTCCTTATAATACAAGAACTACGGGTCGCCAAATGAAATTAATAGACAGCGGGTTTAAAACAAACAAAATGAAGTATTTCGTCACACAACGCACAGTCAACTTGTGGAACTCCTTGTCAGAGGATGTGATGAAGGCTAGGACTATAACAGAGTTCAAAAAAGAACTAGATAAGTTCGTGGAGGTTAAGTCCATTAATGGCTATTAGCCAGGATGGGCAGGGATGGTGTCCCTGGCCTCTGTTTAGCAGAAGCTGGGAATGGGCGACGGGATGGATCACTTGGTGATATCTGTTCTGTTCATCCCCTCTGGGGCACCAGGCATTGGCCACTGTCGGCAGACAGGATACTGGGCTAGATGGACCTTTGCTCTGAGCTGGTATGGCTGTTCTGGTGTTCTAAATGCAGCAGTGGTGTGCAGCTGAACTGCACTAGAAGGAGCCCTGCAGAGACTCCCTGCTGGCAGGAGCCTACTCTCGTGACTGTGATCCAAGCTCTGTCATCTTGCAGTGTGAATGCGCCGACCGAATAGGAAGGTCTGCGTAGCCCAGTGTGGACATGTTACCACAGCTGTAAAACTCAGGCTTACAATCCAGTGTGGATGCCAAAGCACAAGTCCGGAAACAGAGCTGACAAGCCCAGATTCCACGTCCTGAGCATAGTGCCATGCAGACAGATTCTCCAGGGCTCCCTAAGCCTCCCTACAGTCTATGGGCTGCCACTGCATGGATTGACTTGATGCTGTTGTATGAAAACTACCTTCAAGATCTCAAACCTTCTCTCGAGAAAGATTTCAAGTGTAATCTTGATGTGCAACTTACCAAGCAGTTCTATTTGATCTTGGTGGAGGGAAATGCATGCTATTCTTGCAGGGTCACTTCCCCTAATGAATGGCTCATTGATCCATACTGGAAACACTCAGCCTTGTTGGCTGTAGGGAGTGGAGTACAGACAGGGAACTCTCTTTCCTTTCCTCCATAAGCTGATGGTATTGATTGCTGCAAATCCAATAGATTCATTAGGGGCTTTTTCAGATTTTCATCATTCACAGTGTTTTTGAAGGGAACAAATGAATAGCCTTCACTAAATAATGCAACAAGGAACTGGCTGCGCTTCCTTGGCTTTGCATCTGATGTTGCAAAGCGTACTTACAGGAGGAGTCCTTAATAACGTGAGTGGTCCCTTTCACTGTCATTGGACTTCTTACTTGAGGAAGGTTTACAGGGCTGGGCCACTGGTTTTTAATGGGCAAGCCCCTGCTGTTCCATCCCCATGCCTTGTGGAGCCAGCTTGTCCCTGACTTCTCGTGTGGCTAGGGAGGGCTACAGTGGAGGGTAAAATGCAGTGAACATGCACCAGAGACAATCATAGTCCCTCCATCCAGGGGAGCTCTGGTACTGGTTGTCTCCAATGGCATATTGTCCCAAAGAGGGTGGTCAGGAGGTTTTTGCCTCATCCCACCCGCATTCTGCACCAGAGCAGGCCAGCCATAGAAAGGAACATCCAGCTGCATCCTACCTGCTGGTGCACCATGCTGAGCCCCAGATGCCCTAGGAAAATTGGGGGGAGGGGGCAGGGAGGGATAATGCTTGTTAAGAACCATCCCTTCTAGGGTCATGTGACGTGGGGCCAGTCTGTGCTGCCCACAGTGTGGTTCAAAGGTGCATTCTGACCAGCGGTGAAGATGGACTGCTAATCTGCACTGCTCTTAATGAAGAGAAATTCTAGTAGACTCAGCCGAGACCACCAACTCCTTACACCCGTGGTGTGCAGCCGGTGGGATTTGAACAGAAGCCTCTCTAAAGCAAGACGGAGCCCAGTTCCCTCTCTCCTGGGCTGGGCCAGAGGAAGAATGGCCTTGGGTTTAAAGGCCTGGCCTGTGATGACTCAGACATGGGTTCAATAGCAGAGATGCTTTGGGCAAGTCACTTAAGCACACGAGTGTCCTTAGTCTTTGTGCCTCAGTTTCCCATCTGTTAAATGAGGACAATATTTCCTCTCTGCCAGCCTTTGTCTTGCCTGTTTCGATGTTAATTTCTCTCTCTCTGGCTATATGTTCTGTACAGCACCTTGCACAAGGGGATCTCAAACTCTGTTGGGGCTTCTAGCTAAAAAGCATTCCTGTCATAGCGATTCAGCCTCTCCATCCGTCACTTTCGCGCTCCACTGTTCTAGCAAAGCGAGAGTCTTAAAAGAGAAAACAACATCAATACACTGCAGCATTGGATACTTGTTCTTGTTTCCCTGGGGACTCAATGGCCCAGCCAACAGTGGGCTACCAGGAGACTGTGTACACGTGAAAATACAGTCTGTTTCTATGAGGGAGTCAGAGCCTCTTCATGTCTTTTTTTTCACATGGCTTGCTAGTCCAGATATATTTACTGCATGGCTTTTTGGCTAACTATTTTCACTGTGGCACTGATTGAGCTGTTAATAAAGTGTGAAAGTGCCTTGAAGGCACATTTTGAGTCTTTAAGAAATGATCCACATCTAAATTGCAGATACTGTAGTAAAGTGTCCATACCCTCCATACAAGGCGATAGCATCTCCCATTGTTAAATTTATCAGACTTCTCTTGGTGACAGAAACGTTAATTTAAATTTTTGGTCACAATTACAGAGTTATTGCAGCCTCTGACTTGTAATTAGTTTCTTTCTTTTCATCGTGGTGTTTAGTGTCCTTTATAATAGTGGTAAATGGAATATCTACTTAACTCTGTTTTTTTAATATATAAATTACATGAGGCTTAAAATATCAACACCTTTAGATAAACAGGAGAATGAGGGAGAATCTATCTTCTTTTTTTAACACCTACTGCTGTGTTTCAGATGATGGACAGCAAGAGATCAGAGCCCAGAATCATAAGGTTCAAACCTGTGAGATGTCCCAGTGGTGCAACTGGAAACAGAAAACGAATAAAGCTGGGGTGGCCACCAGCTGCAGAGACTGGGGGCCATTGCCATGTGACCAGCGGTGCCAAAGATGGAATACTAAGCGAGTGGCCATTCCGTTCATGTTTGTAATGCAGGCCACCTTCTGGAGGCCCCAGAAGCAGAAAATGGGGAACAGCCCAAGGGCATCAGAAATAGGGTGGAAAAGGGAAGACCCCTCCCACCCAGTGGTGTAGCCAGGTTCTACCAGCAGGGAGAGCAAACAAAAAAAGGCCACCGAAGACTGAAGGACTTGCCGCCCAAGACCCGGAGCAGCTGAAGGACCTGCTGCCAAATTGCCGCCCAAGAGCCAGAGCAGCTGCGGTGAGTGTAAAAATTAAAAAGGCGCCACTTTTGGGGAAAGTGCTCAGTGGGGAGCAGCCGCTTCCCCTGCTCCTCCCCTAGCTACGCTACTGCTCTCACCCCCAAAGACATGAGAAGTGAGGAGTAGGAGCAGGGCCACCAACTATTCCAGAAGACACTGAGTGGGGTGTGGGCTGCCTGCTTGACCCCTGAAAATGACACCCTAATGATGGAGGAAAGAGGATGCCCGTTGGCCATAGTGGTCACTGCACCCAACATTGCCATGCACCTACATCTGAGGTGGAGCAGGGCACAGCAAGGCTGAGCAGAGTTTCAGTCACAAAGGAATGACAATCTGGACAGGGTGAGTCTGTGTCGTGGCTTCCATGAGAGAGAGGAGTTTAGTTATTTAACAGCAAAGTTAGTCAGCCTTGGAACAGGTTGCCTGGGATGTGGTAAATCCTCCCAGCACCAGGAGTCTTTCAGTCAAGCCTGGACACGAATCTGAAAGATCTGTTCTGGTTCAGTGACTGAGCTCTGTGCAGGGGTCACTTGGGGGCGGGGGGGTGCATTTGATAGCCTGAGCTTTTGCATAACGCAGGCTATCTGATCCCAATGCTCCCTTCCAGCCTGAATAGCTGAGTCTCGGAGAAGCCTTTGATAAGCCACTGAACATTTGGATGCTGCTCTAAGCTGAGTCCTCCACTGACCTTTAGGGCCTCACTTCGCTAAACCTTGGAGGCCAGGATCCTTTTCTAGGTATCACCTGTTAGTTTCACTAGCTCCACTTATTTTCCTTCCCCTGCAGCAGATTATACTTGCAAATGTATTGATTTAGCAGCTTATTGTCACGGCCTGATCCTTCCTGCAGATCAGACTAATGAACAGCGATGAACTTGGAGGGGCTTGCTCACCAGCATCTAGGCCTGGGGTATTACCAGAGTCCTGTCAGTGAAGAGAGCCGGAAAGAAGGGAGTTGAAAGCCCGTGCTGCAGACAATGGGCTCTTTAAAGCTCAGACAGGGAGCAGGGTGTGGGGAGAGCAGGGTAGCTTGAGTGGGTTTTTTAAATTCCTGTCAGAAATTAATTAAGAGGCTCCTGTAATTACAATGACTGCACACTGTTGGTCTCCAGTGGCTTGTTTCTAACCATGGGCTTATTATTTAGGCTTTCATGACAGAAACAAAAAGAACCAAAGTCACATAATGGGCTCGCTTATTTATTTACAATAAAATAGCACACAGGACCTGGGTATCTTCAGAATTTAGCAGTGGGATCTTTAAGAAATGGGTCTGGTTTTTGCTCATTGTAATCCCTTCGCTGAGCATGTCAGGGCCCAGGAGGTCTAATGCATGAAAGGCAGCATGGCTGCTGGGAGAGAACAGTGCCCTCATGCATGCATTGTCAGACACCAGGCAGAGATTAAGTGCCCCCAGCCCCGGGGAAGTGTGGCTATCTCCAGCTGCTGCCTGACCTGGAGTGAGCATTCCTCTCCTAACAGGGGGATTTAAAATGCTTGTGAATAATTTGAGGGATTGATGGCCACCCACCAGGGATGGCTCCAGGCACCAGCACGCCAAGCGCGTGCCTGGGGCGGCAAGCCAAGGGGGGCGCTCTGCCGGTTGCTGCGAGGGCGGCAGGCAGGTTGCCTTCGGCGGCATGCCTGGGGAGGATCCGCTGGTCCCACGGCTTCGGCGGACCTCCCGCAGGCATGCGGCCAAATCCGCGGGACCTGGGACCTCCTGCAGGCAAACTGCCGAAGGCAGCCTGCCTGCCATGCTTGGGGTGGCAAAATACCTAGAGCTGCCCCTGCCACCCACCAGTGATGTTAGCAAAAAAACTCCTGGGGAGCATTGGTTTGCATCCTTAGAGAGTACGTGCAGGTTCCATTTTTAACTTAGATATTCTCAATGACTTCAAAAAACTTTTAGTCTGATGAAGCTTGGAATGAAGCTTAGGGCTCTGTCTGTGAAATGACCATGTCTTGGACTTAAGCCACTCAGAACTCAAAAAATACAATAGGGTTGTTTTTTTTTAAATTAGGACTTTCTATTCTTAAACACACAAGTCTTTTGACATAAGAGCTTCTTCAGCCTGAACTCAGCAGCAACCTCTTCAAAGGTGAAAAGAAGCAGACATTACAGCTCAGACTAAAATGGGACTTATTGATTTTTTGGGAGGAACTGAAGGGTTTGTGGAGTGACACTGACTTTCATTGGGCTCAGTACAGAATGCGGCTTTGCTCTTTGGTGAAAATTTGAGAACTTTTACATTCCTGAAACATCGGCCCCGAAGTCTAGTGGAAGAGGAGTTGGTATGAAATATAGACCCAGACTACAAAAATCTCTCTGTGCTTCTCTGACCCCATCTCTAGAAACACAGAGACACTTTCCTCCTTGTGCTACAGATCCTTTTGATGGTTTTTGTTTTAATTTTTGTTTCCCATGAGAAATGAAGTTTGGAAGGACAACATCACTGAGCTGTCATTTAAACTGGGCTGCGGCCCCAGACAGTCATCAAAAGGCATGTAAGCCTAATATACCACCTCACTGTACACATTGCTCATTGCATTTCCTCGCCACATGATGTTTAATTTCTATCATCAGCTCCTCAGGCCTTCTTTCTGTTGTCTCTAAAGTGCTATGCACAGCTATGGTGCTGCATAGCTAAATAAGAATGGTAAATAAATGAATCCCAGTAGCATATAAGAGGCGGTCCTATGATGGCACACATGCATGATTGATAATGTTACATGATATCATGTAACATTTTGGGACTACTGGCAATGCATAAGCATTCAGCTTCAGGCGCAGTGACACTGATAAAGACAGTGGAACTGGCATTGTAGATTTCTTTATTGGACATAAGAACAGTAAAAATGTCTTGGTTTTCAATTGACCTGATTTATGCAGCAACACAAAGAACTTATCCTTGTAAACTAACCTGTGACATTAGAGTAAATCATTTGATATTCTGCTAGCGGAGGTTAAGCCTAGACAGTTCCGTAGAGTGGATTCTCCAATGGAACACTGCTCTATAATTCTATATTCTAAATATGCAAGCAGAACCTATTTAGCAGGTACCATTCCAGCTCCTTTATTGAGATCATTTTCCGATTTCCATATGAGGCCAGTCTTCCTAAAGTGCTGGAATATCTAACATAATCACAGATGTATTTGCCATGCTTTGCTGTATTTATAGAGGCTATTAGACCACAAAGACTTGGTTTATTTCCAGGGCCATGAGGTCCAGCTTCCTCACTGCATATTCTTCTTCTAGACCGCAGGAGGTGGCGCTGACAAAGAGATTTGCAGTGGGTACATTTGTAATTGTCTTCTGCTTTGCTGCTTATGGTATCAGGATGGTTGCTCATTAGCCCAATACATTACAGTATTTATGATTGGCTATAGGCATATTGATCTCAATATAACACAGTAAAAAGTAACAGATAACCTGTAGCCCTAAGGAATCTGTGACAGATGCCATTAGAAGACCTACATCCTCTTGTATAGTATCTACTGTATTTGTTTCTGTATGAAGAAAATGTCTCGGGCAAGTCACTTGACATAGGGTGATGTATGCCTAGTGAAAAACAGCGTACCTGCTTGGATCGTATGTGGGAAATCGACAAACTCATCCCTTCTGCTTTCCTTACCACTTGACACCTGTTGGTGGTTTGCAATGCATCATTGTATTTATTGTGGAGAAGACTGTAGGGCCCTGTACTCAGCTGGTAGTAGTCTGAAGCCACACTGATTTGCACCAGCTGAGGATCTGGCCTACAGCCTTCTAGTCTAATAATGGCAGTGTCCACCCATCCTCCCTTTTCTTGCTATTTTTTTTCTTCTTGTTTCCACTTTACTCTTCAGATATCTCTGCGGTTCAGTTACATTTAAAAGACATTATTCTACCAGAGATGTAGCATGATCCTCAGTGCAGACCAGGCCTGATCTAAAGCATGCCAAAAGCCACGTTTTTTTCTGTTGAGCAGTATGACAATTCCATGATTTAATGAATTACACACAGCTGGCTTCTCTATGGCCTAAGAATTCTGCTTCATTATCACCATATATCTGTTGTCTCTTAATAATCTTGTAGCCATCCTCTGCTTGCAGGCATATCATATTATTCATATATCTAAGTGAAAAAGGATGTGTAGATGAGTGTGGAATATGCTTTATTTGTGGGTAACTGAGTGTGTAATGGTGTATAAAGAGTCAGGAGTCTGGTACTTAACTACAGTGTCTCTTCAGCTTTCTCGTTTTTCTACAAGCTCCAACGAATGAGGAAGTGCTCCCTGAACAAGTTTCTCTATTCCAGGTTCTAGGAGACCTGCTCCTATCATTTGGGGTTTCCCCAAGCTCATTTTGGGTAACATCTTTTAGAAATTTAGTGTGAGTAATCAAATATAAATGGACGTGAATGGGATGATTCACATGCTTCACTAACTTGTCTGTGTTAGCCTGGATATGGTAGGCGGCACAGGAGTTCCTGCTAAATAGAGTTCCCTCAGTTCTCAGATGGGCATATCTACACTTAACGTGGATCAACGCTTTGACAAACAATCCACCGGCGGGTGATTTAGCAGGTCTACTGAAGACCTGCTAAATCAACTGCAGATTGCTCCTCCACCAACTCCAGTACTCCACTCTGGAATGAGAAGCATAAGGTAAGTCAATGGGAGACATTCTTCTATCAACCCAGCGTAGTGTAGACACTGCAATAAGTTGACCTAAGCTACGTCAACTTAGCGTAACTAAGGTTGACTTGCCCAGGTAGTGAAGACAAGCCTGGACAGCATAGCTGGGCATGAACTTCACCCCTTATATCAGGGAAATAGCCTGATTGACTTTGATTGGAATCCTCCATCAGATTCTGATAGGGCTGTAAACTCATGTGGCTTTAATTTTTTTAAATGAGGGTTTTTTCCGATGCAATTGAACTTGCTTGACCTGAAGTTTTTATTGCCTTTGTGCTGGGAATACTTAGAAAACGCCTTGAATATCTGATTAGCATTTTTCCCCTACAGTGAGATATATCTTTATGCCATCAAATAACCCCTGGTTTAATGTCAGCTCTAGTGGAATTGTGGATTTTAATTGAATTAATATACCGGACTCAGATACCTACAGGTGGAGTGCTCAACCATCCTTGAAATTACAGGCTGAGAGGCAGGATGAGATTTATTCGGAGAGCAGTGTTGTGATTAAAGAGTTGGTCCTTGCTTCTGTTAGTTATATGGAATTGTGTAAGATGGGTGACATCACAAGAGAGATACTTGAGCCAAGCCATAGCACTTACTTAAAGATCTTAGGTCGATCTCTGATGAATCCGGTGGATGTCCTTCAGAACCTCGTTCACAACACAGTGAATAGATATTTGTTCAGATTCACATATAAAAATAATTCCAAATTCTGGTCTGTTTGTCTACCTGCATTTCATCTCTACTGCTTGAGACATTTAAACTGAAACAAAGCACTGGGGCATGAGCTATAGGGGATGCTCTAGAACTGGCAAAGAGGAATAGTCTGTGTTCCCATTCCAGATTTTGGGAAATTAAATCAACTGGGAAGGAAAAAAAGAGAGTAAAGGAGAGATACAGCTGTGTGTTGTGCTCACAACTCTCCTCACTTCCCAACCTGCTAACAGTGCTGAAAAGTAGGAAACCTTTCTGCTCAGATGTACTGCATGGACATTGGCTGTGGCTAATGGCATTTCAACACTATATGCCACTGGGGGTGGGGGGAGGGAAGGTGGAGCTCATTTTCTAAAAGGGAGGTTTCCTTCTTCAGTTGACTGTTGGGTCGGAACCAAGTCCTTACAGCTGTTTCAGCACACGTGGATGTGAATCAGATGGTCAGAGCACTCTGACCTGCAATTGGGGTAACATTTTCTAAAGCATCTAAATCCGATTTTCAAAATTGCCATAAGTGCTCAGGATGCTGATCTGCGTGGCACGGCAGACTCGCTCTTGCCTGCTTTCTGGCTCACAGACAGCTCCAAGACCTTTTTCTGGTAAAGCACCTTGTGACCTTCTTTCCCATCACCTTGTTCCAACAGTACCATGGCGCCCTCAATGCCTGAGTCAGAGGGGAGAGAGCTCTCTTGTGGCTCTGGCTCGACCAGCCTGTCTGCCTGGCTCCATACTTCCTTCCTTCCTGTGCTTTCGGTATTATCTGGGTGAAGGAGTAATTCTCTCCAGTCCATCCCAGCCAATCTGTTAGGCGCAGTTCCTGTAGTCGGGTGCGCTCCAGGGCAGCTCACTGGAGTACCAGCAATGGGCCTGCTGGTCCCAGCACTCCATCTCTAAGGCAACCGGATTGTGACAAAGATGCGTAAGTCCCTTTGAAAATGGGACTTGGGTGCTTTTGAAGTTTTACCCTTGGGTGCAAAAATGAAGTCAGAAATCGCACCACTTCTTATGAGACTTGGCTTTGTGTTTCTTTTTGCCGTCCTTTAAACAGCCAGGCTTTATTGACCTGGGCAGGGGAAAATCCTTACAGTATGTCATATGTTAAAGGTTTTGGTATTATTTTCAATAAGCAGAAAAACTGTAAAATTCTCTCCCTCCCCTCCCCAAACGTTTTTCCCTCCCTATTTAACAAAGTAGATTTGAGGGGAAATCCACAAAACAAATGAAACCAATTTAATTTCTCTCAGGGGAAAATTTTCAATCCCTGCCCTAAACTTGTGTGCTTGTACATTTTGGAGTGTGCACATGCAAAGTGTATTTGCAGTGTACACCCTTGAACACTTATGCACACCCAAGTGCTTAGAATTTGCACACTCAAAACCCATGGGGACACATGGGTTTTGCAGACACACATTCTGTCATTTGCATGTGCAAGGTGTTACAAATGTTAAAAGTACACAAGCAGCCTATACCTACCAAGGGCAGTGTTTACATTAGTTTGGATGCACGAAAAGGGGAAACCTGGTAGGCTTTGGCTAAAAATTTGTTTTAAGAAACATGTTGTCTGAGTTGGCTCCTAGTGCTTCTAGTAAAAGTCATTCCATCATCCCCTTGTTAGTAATTTAACCTGTAATCAGTGGAACAACAGTGCTTCAGTGCATTAACTCCTCATTCTCTAGTTTTATAGCACCTCATGAAACACAGTCTCTGGCAAAGTTATTAAGAGCAGCACTTACCAGAATGCAAATTGTTGATGAGACGGAATTTCCCCATGGCAAACCCATAACAACTGTCCTTCCTATAAAGCTGGAAGGTATAATTGTATTCAGTTCCTTCATAATGAAGTTGTGCGCATATTTTAAACGTTGAAGTAAGAAAACAGGCATGGAATCTATATGGAATTTTTATTTCCATTTAGTAATAACTTAAGAGGACTGAAGGCAATATGAAGTGGGATGGAATAAAGAAGAGATATTATTATACATAAATTAAATAATTCATTAATAACTTTCATTCATATTCTGGCCTTTAAGGGCTTTGTCTAGTTTGTGGATAAGAATGATTGTTTCTGAATTATATCATGTTGTCTTAACTTCCAGCTTTGGGAAATTCAATTCAGAGTGCAGAGGAGTTAATAATCAATATGAAATAAGCTTCAAGTTTAATTTCTTAGTGGACAAACGTTGCTGATTGCATTTATCAGTTCCTAATAGCATCAGTGTAATCAGCAGAAGCTACCTGTAGTGAATGTAGAGGTGCAAATTAATGTTATCTAATGTGATCAGACCTTCAGGATCAGATTGCCTGCATGGTGAAAATAGAATGACAGATGATTGGTATCTATTGTTGTTCCTTGTTTGCTGGCGCCTACCCTATGTGATCAGCAGAGCTGGTGGAAGGTATTTTGACTCAATTTTTTGGAGGGGGTGGTTGTACTTTGCGTGACCTCTGGAAGCCTTTCATTTGGAATTTATGAACCATTAGCCAAAATGTCAGCATTACAATTTTCAGCTCCCAGGTATGAAAACATTAAAAACCTCTGAAATATTATCTTTTCCTAACTCCTCTGTCGGTATATAAGGGAAGTCTCCAGGACTTTAGGGTGAAATGATCCTGATTATATTAAAAGTCTAGTTCTGTCAGTAATTTTACTATGATGTTTCATTTAAAAATATGCCAGAATCATTTGAACTATGATCTCTTTATCTTTGCCCTCTTTTTACACGTAATCACCGATTTTGACAGAGTATATAGGGCTGTATTGTGCTCTCAGCTGCAGTACACTAGTGTAAAGCTGGAGTTTTGTATGTTACTGAGTGGCTGTGTAAATCAGTTGGCATTTGCACCAGTATAACTTTAGCCTAGAATCTGGCCTATTACATCTAAATAGACCTTA
Source organism: Chelonoidis abingdonii (assembly GCF_003597395.2). NCBI lineage: Eukaryota > Metazoa > Chordata > Testudines > Testudinidae > Chelonoidis > Chelonoidis abingdonii. The sequence continues at coordinate 39,257,060 of NC_133785.1, read as the reverse complement.
GTATGGTGTTATGCATCTGTCAGGTCTTTTACAGGAAACCAAAAAGTTGCTGCTGTTGCTTAAAGGGTTGGAACTGATACTTTTCTTTAGGGTGAGGGTTTTTATTTTCCCAACTCACTGTTGGAAAGCAATACCCTGCAGTGATGGGAAGATCAAAGCAGGAAACAAGCAGAGTGCTAACAGGTGCTGTGCTGAGACACTGAATGATGGCAGGGTAGAAATTTCACTTGAATACTTTTATACTAAAATCTTCCCCCATCTCCCTGTCTCCTGCAGCTCTCCAAGTGCCAGCTCCCCTACCATCCCATGCTCTCATGGGCTGCATAGGAAAAAGCACAGAGTTGGGAATAATAAAATGACAAATGAGCAGAATTGTAGGAATGACCCCGGGCCCACAGGCCTGGATACCTTATTATTGAGGCATTTTGTTCTTGTCTGCAAGCTGGGCACACCCGGCTTCTTATTACAGGAACTTGGCTTTCCTCCATCCTCCCCTGTACTTTCACACAGACAGCCCCGTTTGCATCTGGCGGTGTTTTGTAACTTCCCCCCTTGCAGTTTCTCACAGGACTGCCGTGTCTGCAGCTGGGGCTGTTTTTGCAGTTTGCTATGCTGTTGAGCTCGTGATGGAAGATTTTTGTAAAGAATCTTGATTTGTGCTGTGCAATTGCGCATGTGTATTCTTAGAGAATAAAGGAGGAAGGTGAACTCAGAAAAGCAGCTTTTTCACCTCTTCAGTTACCCTGAAACTTGGTGTCGAGTTTTTCCTTCACAGAATGAACTTTTTGATCTAGTGTTTTGGTTCAGCCCCCTATAGAGAAAGGAACCATCTCCACACTCTAGGTCTGTGTGCTCCATTTTGGTTGGGGCCTAGATCTGCCTCACCCCACCTCATTCTTTTAAATTTAAACAGCCGTCCGATCAGAAGGAAGAGAAGTCTCAGAGAATGGGCTCTGTTTACTTTGGTATTAAAGGACGGTTTCTGTATTCAGAGTGAATCTTTAAGAAACTAAATCTCAAATTGAATTGCTCAGTGCCTCCAGTGCGAGCTGGGTATGATTTTGATGGAATCACATGGACAGAATAGGTACAAAACAGGTCACATATCAGAGGCATAGTGTTGGGTGACAGATGGCCAGACTGTGATCTTATATTTTTTACACCACTTTAGGAGCCTACTGTGCTTTCTACAGAGTGTTTGTTTCTTTCCTTCATTGTAATAACCAGTTTAGCCGACAACATACTGATTTTGATCCTTGGTTTCCTGCTCACCAGGACTGTATTTTCAATATCTACTTTGTATAAAAATAAAATGTGCAGGCCACATCAAATAAACTAATTAAGGATTAGAATGAGAGAGTGTCAAAATACTAACGCTAGCTGTGGCAGATTAAGCAGTGCATGAGAGACATGGATCTGAGAACTAATGGGTTACCATAGTAACAGGTGAATCAATACCCTCGACTGGTCAGATAGTTGACAGTAATTTCTGCTGGGTCATAGATTCAGGAAGATGAAGTGCCACCCAGTACAGCACAAGAAATCTCTGTGGACTTTTTGACAACAGTGCATCCTACAAAGTTTGTATCAAAGATAATATTAATGCCCCAGGTCTGGCTGTTTACCTCGGCAGAGCTAATCAGATATTGTTCAAGTCAGAGACCATTACATTTATCCTTTCGTATGAGCTCTTGCTGTGCTAGCTTTCGAAACAAGCGTGCAAGCGACTTCCCTTTAGCTTAGTAAGCGATGGGTTCACAGGACCCAGCAGTGTGAGGAGATTAGATTGCAGCAAAGAAAACTTTGAAGGCTCTGGTTCACTGTTCAGATGCGGCTCCCCTTCTCCAAGCAAAAACCCTGATGAAGTTCTAAGGTGTTTTAGTTTGATTAGCAAGAGAGGAGGGTGTTGTGGCTAAGGCACTGGACTGGACTCCAGAGTCTCCCAGTGGGATCTTGGACAAATAACTTTATCTCTCTGTGTCTCCATTTCCTGCCTTTAAAAAGGGGCTAATAATCCTTCCTTTGTCTTGTCTGTTTAGACTGTAAACTCTTTGAGTCAGCGACTGCCTCTCATGCTGTGTCTGTAAGGGGCCAGCGTAATGGGGTGTCTCCGATGCCACCGTTCAAACAGATGATAACACGGAGGGAGAGGGAGCTCAGTGTGTGCAATGAGAGGAATCTTTAAATCAACCAAAGGAGAATGCTGGGAACCCTAAATGGCACCAGGATGGCATGGCGATGGGTTCTGGTTCCTTGGGAAGGAAGCAAATAACCAGAAGCAGGCAGAGTGGCCTTGTGCTCAAAGGCCTGAGGTTAAAAATACCCAGAACAGAAAGATGAAAAGGGAGCAGGTGACCAGACCACAGTAGACAGGCATTTAGTGCTCACAGGGAAAAGAGAGGGGCAGCAGGAAAGCAGAGTGAGTTAATACTCGTCGAAGCACTAGGGGGGATAGTAAAGACTTTTACAAATGTATCAGGGGGGAATAGAAGTACTGACGAGAAAGTAGGGCATTTGTTAATGAGGGGTGGTGTTAATGAGGGCTTGATATTGGCTGAGATACTGAAGTCCTGAAATCCACCTTCAGCAAAAAATCATCATGAAAAGAAGTTTGGGGAATTAGGAAGTGGGGAAAATGGTGTAAAAATAGCCACTGGTAATTAAGAGCAGATAGGAGAATGCCTAGAAACTGTGAACAAAAAGATGCTGATAGTACAAGCAGATCCTTGTGTCTTTGCTGGGATCATCTCCTAAGATTGGGGCCATACATATTAGCCAGGTCCGTGGCTATGATTCCTGGTCCCATAGAAGTCAGTGGGGACTCTGCTGTGGCCAGGCAACACCCCTTAGTGAAATCAGAGAACTGGCAATGAACCACTGACAATTATAGTGGAGAAGTCATGGAAAACAAGGAATTCACCACAAGCTCAGAGAGAGAAGCTAGGAGGATGCTGATCTGTAGAATGGCAAAGTCACTTTTCTTCTGTGCTGCCCAGCTTTGAATTAACAGCTGGAGCATTGCTGCTGCAATTGGCAAACTCTTCAGTTATGCCACATGTGTCTCCACATATTTAATAACGGGTGAGGGAGAAGGTTTGCTTAAACTTTAATTAGCCCCTTTTCCTGGCTGTGGCTTAGTGCAGGAGGAAAGCCTGTACCAGGAGAAAAACTCTACATCTCTAAGCCAGCTCTCTAGGTGCAGCTGGCTTCTGTACTAGTTCATACGTAATGGTGGTGAATAATTATACCTGGCCGAGTAGAACAAGAGATCTTTTATCAAATCCATTTAAAGAAAAATGACAGCCTGTGTAGCATATAATGAGTGGATGATAAATCATAAAACGGGGGGAAACAATTGTATTACTCTTTGCTGATATGAGTTCCTGTTCTGAAAGTTCCTATGTTATATTTTTGATGACATAAATTTAATGAAACTCTTTTGAAAAACTGACCAGAAGTCAATATACAACCCAGCCAAAGAAATTTCCTAATGCCTTTCTTTGTTTTTATAATAGATCTGTTGATGTCTCTGTCTGTCTGTCTCTCTCTCTCTCTTATTAAGCCCTGTGATATGATATTATGGTGAAATTACTTCATGGAATAGTAGCTGTAATATAGCAGCATTTTGTCAGAAATGTCACCCCTAACAAATTAGCAGTTGCAAAGTTTGCCCTCCAGTCACAGAACCTTGTTACTATAACTTATAATAACAAAGCATATGATGTAAATGGCTGCAAGGTATGTTTCCAGTTGATAAGCATGCAACATCTTTCAGTAGGGATATGGGGGAAAACAGACTCTTTTTTTAAAATTCCAAACAAAGCATTTCTGGCCTTGGGAACTCCAACTGCAGCTGCTGTCAATATCTAGAAGATGGCTTTCTTTTTCTTTCCTTTTTTAACTAAGTAGAAAAACAGTCCCAAGTACCATGTTATGTGATTCACTATGTTTTTTATTTTAAAAAAATGGTAATTAACTCCCAAGGAAATTGATTTATGATGGAGAGACTCCAGATTTCAAATGAGCAAGACGTAGTTTACATTTACAGATTCAGAGAGTGGAAGAAAAGCAAGGAATTAATATGACAAAGATAGCTGAGAGAATCATAGGACTGGAAGGGACCTCAAGAGGTCATCTAGTCCGCAGGACTAAGTATTATCTAGACCAGTGTTTCCCAAACTTGGGACACCATTTGTGTAGGGAAAGCCCCTGGCGGGCCGGGCCGGTTTGTTGACCTGCTGCGCCCGCAGGTTCGGCCGATCGCGGCTCCCCCGGCCATGGATTGCTGCTCCAGGCCAATGGGGGCTGCAGGAAGGGCAGCCAGTACGTCCCTTGGGCCACGCTGCTTCCAGCAGCTCCCATTGGCCTGGAGCAGCGAACCACAGCCAGTGGGAGCTGTGATCAGCCAGACCTGCAGACACGGCAGGTAAACAAATCGGTCTGGCCCACCAGGGGCCTTCTGCCACGGCTGCTTTGGTTGGCCCTCCAAAAACTGCCTGAGGATTGCCGATGTCTGCTTTTGTTGTGCTACCAGCAGGCAGATGATGTCTTCCATTCTTTTCCCTTCTTGCTAGAAGGGCTTCACCAGACCCTTGCTGCCACCCCATACACCAGCCTGGGAAGGTGGACATTTCCAGCCGAAGAAGGTGTCTGTACTGGCTACCCTATAATGCCTCCTTGATGGGAGGGGGGTCTCATGATCCCACTGTGGGTACACCCTGTGGGAGGCCCTTGTCTCCCCACACGCTTGTTTGTCTCCTTGGGCGGGGACTGTCAATTTCCATTTGTTTGTACAGTGGCATCCCACCCTGGCTGGTTCTGTTATGACATATGTAAAGCCATGTGCAGCTTGAATATTTCATAGCAAACATTAAATATATGGGGCCAGGTCCTCAGGAGGTGTACACTGGTGCCAGTCGGTTGAAGTCAATTGAACAACACCAATCTGCACCTGCAGTTCTTCATAAAAAATATACCTACATTTATATAATCTTATTTGCTAGGATAAATCATGTTTCCATGAGTTCAGTGGGCACAGTTCCCTCTCCCCCATCACGCAGAAGTATGTACAAATCTTGCAAAGAACTGTGAAAGGCATGTGTAATTTTACAAGGCCTCAGCATATGTGAAAAACAGACCCTGGGAACAATGGCAAAGACTGTTGTTGTTGTTCCTTTTATAGGAGTGAGGGAAACGTTCAAGTTATGTTCAAGCATAAACTGTGACGAAGAATAAAATGCTTCTTGCCTTCATGATCTGGGCTGGTGCTCACCTTTTCCCTAGATGTGCAGGGACAACTTCTGTCAGGTTGGTCTGTTTTGACCCAGTCTCTCTTCTCTGGGGCTGAAACTTACAACTGAGAAGGGGGTAACAAAATTATTATAATTTCCCTGTATTGTGATAGCTCCTAGGATCTCCAGGCATGGATCAGGGCCCCGTTGTGTCCAGCACTGTACAAAGACAAAACAAAGAAAGCAGTCCGTGCCCCAGAGAGCTTACAATCTAAGTGGAAGACGAGACAACACAGATGGGGAAGTACAAAGAAACAGTGAGACAATACTGATCGGCACAACAGACTGTGATCTCAGCTCAACGGTGACGTACCCACTGTCAGCACATAAAGTCATTGTTAGACTTCTGAGCTGCGTACCCTTGGTGGAATTCCACCCTGTCATGCCAGCACTTCAACAGTTACTTCTTTTCTTCACTATCACTTTCCTCTGCAATTGAAGGAAGAGAAATAATATGCTTCTTTGGAACAATAGCTGTCATTATTTCACCAAAGAGGACACTCTGATCCAGTCCAGATTAGATAAAACAGGATAGTTTTTATTTTAAGATGCAGCAGTGAAATTGTACAGAAGATCAGTTCAAACCTTAGCCACTTCCCTGACTCTGTCTGTTAGTCTGTCTGGTGAAGCTATTTGAACAGTGGAGGCTTAATTGTTATGGCTTTAGAGTAATTTTACAGCAAAATCTAGCCCAGGGGCCGGCAACCTATGGCACATGTGCCAAAGACGGCAGACAAGCTGATTTTTAATGGTACGCTGCTGCCTGCCAGGATCCCGGCCGCCGGTCTCCAGCCCCACTCAGGCTCCTGCCGAACCCAGGCTGGCAGCGGGCTGTGCGGGGCTGGTGACTGGGACCCCAGTAGACAGCAGCGTGCCATTAAAAATCCTCCCCAGCTCAGCCTGCTCTTCTCCACCCTCCACCCACCGCTCTCTCCTGCAGGAGCAGGGGAGGAAGCTTGGTCCTGCTGGCTGCTGCTGCAAGGCAGCCTCCAGCGGCAGCCAAGCCCCCTCCTCCCCTGCCTCTTCCCCCAGCGTGCTCGATTCCTGCCCCTCCTCTCCCTCTCTGTGGCGAACAGCTGATGGCCTTGGAGAGGGAGAGGGAGGGGGAGCAGCGGAGTCGCAGCCGCAGCCGTGCTCGCTGCTCTGGAGAAGAGGTGGGGACGGGGCCTTGGGGAAGGAGGGTGGAATCAGGGCAATATCCCCTCCAGCCCCCCCTACTGTGAGCCACTCAGTGCAGGGGGCTGGGAGTTTCCCTACGACTCCAGTCCACACCCCCAGCCCCCTGCCCTGACTCCTGAGCCCCCTACACTCCCAGGCCCCTGCCGTGCCCTTACACCGCCTCACACACACCCAGCACCCTGCCCTGACCCCTGCACGTCCCATGACCCCAGCCCTGACTCCGGCATGCCCCACACAAACCCAGCTCCCCCACTCCATGCCCTGACTCCTGCATGCCCCTCACACGCCCCCAGCCCTCTGCCCTGACTCCTGCACCCTCCTCACACACTCCCATCCCCCTGCCCTAACTCCTGCACCCCTTACACGTACCCAGCCCCACCACACCCCATGCCCTGACTCTTGCACCCCCCCACATCCCCACCCCCACTCTGAGCACCAAACAGAAGCCCCTGCACTCCCCCCCCACATTCCCACCTGCACCCCTCAGACCAGATGGAAGCTGCCCAGGTAAGCGTTCCACACCCAAACCTCCTGCCCCAACTCTGAGCCCCCTCCCTCATTCTAGCTCCTGGCCAGACCCTACACCCCAACCTGCAGCCCTGTGCTCAGTGCACTCCCACCCCCAGCTCAGTGCAGAGTGAGAGGAAGAGAATGGGCCAGAACCAGGGAGAAGGTAGGTACTCACTGTATGTGGGCAGGGCCAGAACCCCAGACCGGCGGCGGGCTGAGTGGGGCTGGCAGCCAGGACCCTAGTTGGCAGGAGCCAGCGGATGGAACCCCAGGCCGGCAGCGGGCTGAGCAGGCCGGTGGCATAACATCAGCATTTTAATTTAATTTTAAATGAAGCTTCTTAAAAATTTTGAAACCCTTGTTTATTTTACATACGACAATAGTTTAGTTATATAATATATAGACTTATAGAGAGAGACCTTCTAAAAAAATGTTAAAATGTATTACTGGCACGTGAAACCTTAAATTAGAGTGAATAAATGAAGACTTGGCACACCGCTGCTGAAAGGTTGCCGACCTCTGATCTAGCTGGAAATTTTATTTTCCTGTAGAGAAGTAAAATGGTGAATAAAACTGTCAGGCCAGGTCCCCCCACTGATGTACTTCCATGTAACATCACTGAATTCACTGCAGTGACTCTCCTTGACACCTGCTGAGGATCCGGCCTTCATAGGGAATGGAATTTGAAAGACCAGCGTTTGCCACCAGAATGAGCCTCTAGCCATTCTCCAAGGAGAAAAGTTATTGCTTTGGGTGGGAGAAAGGGAAGCTAGGTGACTGGTGAGGATTGCCGACATGAAAGTGCCAGCGTCTTTGTTGTGGGTCAGGCCCCTTGCTGGTCTCCCCTGCCCCCCTTTCTCAGGGTCGCTCCAAACATTCCTCAAACAAATCCCATGTTGGGGTAATTTATTATTACATGTCTCCAAGGTATGAGCTAAAGACCCCCAACGTAACTCGGAACACCTTGGGCTTTGTCACTTTCAACAGTGCCCAGTCTTCCTTCAAATAGCGCAGTAACCAGAACAATGATGCCCACTGGGGATTATTAAATCTGGTGTCCCTACCTGATGGTGGATGCAGGACTGCTCCTTGGGGGCCTTCCTTTGTGGAGTCTCTTCCCTGCTTCAAAGACTGTTGCTTCCCATAGTTCCTCTTCCCTCCGTCCAGTGGTGGCTCCAGGCACCAGTGCTCCAAGCACATCCCTGGGGCAGCAAGCCACGGGGGGTGCCCTGCCGGTCCCTGCGAAGGTGGCAGTCAGGCAGCCTTTGACAGCTTGCCTGCGGGAGGTCTGTTGGTCCCGCGGCTCCGGTGGCAATTCGGCGGTGGGTACGCCGAAGGCACGGGACCGGCAGACGTCCCGCAGACAAGCCACTGAATCTGCGTGACCGAAGCGGACCTCCTGCAGGCAAGCCGCCAAAGGCTGCCTGACTGCTATGTTTGGGGTGGCAAAAAAGCTAGAGCCGCCCCTGCCTCCACCCCCAAGACACCCTTTCCTGCAGCTTTTTATAAGGAATGCCTTTCCCCTGCTCAGCTAGTCTGATCTGCGTACAGAGCTGGCTGGGCCCCAGGCTGGCCTCTGGCCCTTCAATGGAGCTGCACCCATTGACCCTCTGAGTCAACAGATCTGTGCCATATTTGGCCCTGAATCCTATACTTTCTTTAAGATTTTCCATACCTGGAATACCTGCCATCGCTGTCTAGCTCCTCATCTGGGAGTTTAGTGCTTGAACAGAAACTGTCCTTTTAGCTGTCACCAGCAATTGAACCCAAGATCTCCAGAGCTAAAAGCATTTGGCCTTTAGACCTTGGGCTAAAGGCCAATGAGCCTGAGCTGGCAGTTGTCGCAGATTCATATCCTCTGTGGATCAGGCAGTAACAAACACTTGCTAGCTCGCCCAGCCTTACGACTTCTGCTGTTCCACGACAAGGGGCTGCTTTAATCAGACTTACGTGGACTAGGGTTGCCAACCAGGAAATGGTGTGTTTGAATCAGGGGCGGCTCTAGACATTTCGCCACTCCAAGCACGGCGGCATGCCATGGGGGGCGCTCTGCCGGTCGCCGGTCCCGTGGCTCTGGTGGACCTCCAGCAAGCGTGCCTGCGGACGGTCCGCTGGTCCTGCGGCTTGACTGGCAGAACACCCCTCGGGGCATGTCGCCCCAAGCACGCGCTTGACGTGCTAGGGCCTGGAGCCGCCCCTGGTTTGAATAATGGCTCTGCCACTGATTTTGCTGTGTCGCCTTGGCCAGATTACTTAGAACCTCTAAATGCTAGCGGCTTAGGAGCACAAATCCAGTTGAAAGCCAATGGGACTTGTGCTCCAAAGTCACTTTTGAAAATCTCATCCCAACCGCTCTCTGCCTTGGTTTTCTCCTTGGCAAAATTTGCATGTTGATATTTACTTACCTACCTTGCAGCGCTTGAAGATGGATAAGTTGGAACCAGATCTTCCAAGTGAAACCCAAGCCAATGTGTCTACACATTTCTGTCACTTACATGAGGTGAACAAATACGCTATGTGCAGATAAATTGGGGGAACCCTGGAAAACGTGACTGATGCGAGTGGCCTTTTTTACTCCAGTGGCCAGCTCACATGTATGAGTACCACTCACCATGTAAGGGGTTTCGGGGCTGAGCACTAGAGTTTTGCATGCAGCTGTGGCAGGTGAGAGGCTTAGCTGTCAGAAGTGCTGGTGTCCCTAAGTAAGGCATGAGAAACTCTTCTCAAGGCTTTGAGAGTGTTCAATACTCGGAAAGGGCTGGTATCATTAATATTTATTTAATCAGCCTCATTTTGCTTTGGCACATTCTGAATAGGGTGTGAATTCATAAAGTTTGGGTTTTTTCCGTCAGTACTGCAGGCTTGGACCACGTGAAACTCTGTAGGCCATTTCCTTGTAGGTCTTAGATCTCCAAGCTTCACTGGACTCGTCCAACGATAGCAGCTTTATAGCGTAGGTTTTCACCACCAAATGCTTGGTTTCCAGTAACAACCTTACAAAAAGGTCAGTGCATTACTACTTTGTGATTCCCAATGATAAATGAAACACATTACATGTGCAGTAAAGACTCTATTTATCCTTGATTATTTTTTTTAAAGTCCCAGCAGGTTTAATGTGAGTAGGTTTGGTTGACCTTCATAACAAATCAGAAATAAGCCCCAATGTATTCCCATGAAGATGAAAAGCATTGCAGACATTTTTTAAATTGAAATATCAACATTAATAGGGAAAAGCAACATTAACAGCGTTTGATAATGCTAAAAAATTAACGTTCATCAAAAGCCGGGTGCCAGCACTATTGCTTTGTTTATCAACAGACTCATAAAAAAACAGAGTTATTAGAGGGTCTGAAATCACTCAGTAATTCGGCTGCTGACGTTGATGGATGGCTCTTGGCTGTTTCTCTTTGCTAAAGCTGCTGACGAGATAAATGTTTTATTCATGAGGCCCAGGGAAGAAGGGATGCCAAAGAAACTCTTTGAGATGTCAAGCAAGTTATCAGGTGTTGTTAAGCAAAGGAGCTGAAGTACTATGTTTTAGTGTAGCTGGACTATGAACATATCCAGCAGTGATACATCAAAAGCCAGGCTGCAATTTTTTTATCCCCTGTGTAGTAAATAGAATAATGAGCTGTGAATATGAGCCTTTTTATTTATTATCCTCCTGTACACACATTCATCTCAACAGCTCTCGGTAAGAACTGTTACAGCAAAGGGGATTTTCGCACCTTGTGTTGTAAACTTTCCTAATTCACTTAGGACTGGAAACAAAAACTGTACTTAGAGGCAAAACTCTACCAGCTCATAAATTCAGATCAAACCTCAAACCAACACAGATGAAAATCCACCTGTAAATTGCAGCTATAAAAGTAACAAATGAAATGACAGCAAGTTGATTCTCAGATGACCCTTTAGCTCAAAAATTTAATTATTGAATGAGACTTTTATCCAAATACTGACTATCAGGGAGTTTTGTCCTCAGCTTTAATGGGAGGAGGGGACAGGACTTTTTTATTTCAGAAAATTTGCATAAAGGGCCAGATCCCAGTGGTGTAAAATGACATAACTCCAGTGGAACTATGCTGATTTACACCAGCTGAGGATCTGGTGCACAGTAATTTGGGTTCCTTTCAAAGGACTCATTCCTGTTGTATAGTGTCACTTCAGAGAAGGAATCTTTGTTGATTTACGAAGGAAAGAGGATTAAATCACTGTTTTGTATAAAGAATTTTAATGAAGGGGTCCTTTGGCCTGCAAGCTCTTGCATGGACAAGTGTTTGAATATTTCATAATCTATATTAATAACTTCTTTTAAGTGCCTGGAGTCTCAGAAGAGCAGAGCAGATGAGCTCTTGATGGAACCAAACTGCCAATCTGAACAGGGTGACATTAGACAGTAGCTGCGGTTCCAACTCTAACCCTATGAAATGTGCCCGCCTGCCAAGGGAGCAGCAAAGAGGAGTTGAAATGTGCCTTACCAGGGGCTCTCGAGAGTAGAAACATCGGAAAAGGTATTAAAAATGAGTAATTAAGCACTGAAAAATGATAGATAATGGTGAATAAAAACTAGACAAGGGCTGCACTGCCCCTGCTCTTCTGATTTGCAGGGATCCAGTCCTAAAGACCACAGGCGTATTTCTCATGGGTCCCAGTTAAAAATCAGACACGGTAGACTGACAGTGGAAAACTACTGTCAAAAAAGCTGTCAAGATGTATCAAAATATGTCAGAGTATTAGCTCTCTTTATCCGTCAAAGCCATTGATTATTTTCAGTAAAGAAACCCGCTGACAGCAGCTGAAACTGTAGAATTCTGTACAGCAATGATTTGGTTGACACATATCACTATTTCCTAAACAGATGAGTCAACGATGGTTTTTTTTTTCTTCACTGAGTCTGCAGAAGGCAGCATGCTTATATTATGTCCTACAAAAGGTAAATGATGTAAAAAGAAAGGAACATCCATTAGCCCTTTGGATTTTCAGCACTAAGAGCCCTTTCTAAGTAGCATATACTTTAAATGTTCTTTGCATAAAATCTTCAATTTTCCTGTGGTAGATGTGACCCACTAGAGGGATTTGCTTAGATACCCTGAAGTAATTCAGACTATCAGTGAACCATATTGGTGCTGCTTGTGATCACAGCTGACAGTGTATTGTTGACTACAGTAAATATCTGTTTGCTACCCATTAGAAATCCATACCCATAGCACAAGCATTAATATTCTGCAGACGGTGTGTTCATAGTACGGATGGACAAACCAGGGGAGGAAAACCTGGACTCCAGGATTTGACTCTTTGCCAGTTTCAGAACCTACTTTGGACTTCGCTTTCCCCTGAAATTGGCATATAATCTTCTCTGTTCTCTTTGCAGTAGATTTGCAGTCCTTGGTTCCAGCAGAGAGCAGGATCGGAAGTGTTGGAGTTTTTCCTGTGGCATTTTGTGTATCAGAGTGCTCACAGCTGAAAGCAGAAATGGAACAGCCAGAAATCTGGAGAGACGAGCAGCCCACGTAGGCAGAATTTCCAGCCCATTTTCAGAGAGGCTCAGATAAGCAGGCAGAACTTGTGCATGTAGTTGAACTGAGTATCCACTCACAGCTGTCCAGACCATCAGGGATATGGGTGTGTATCCATAGCAGAATATCCTATGTGGTTCATCAGAACAGAAACTTAGGAGTTAGAGATGGAAAATGACCTATTGAATGACCCAGTGCAGTCTCCTGTTTAGTGCAGGGCTGCTCCCTACAGATCATTTCCCAGTATTTCACCCTGCCTGGTTTTAAATATCCCAAGCAGATTTCTCCCTCAGGGCTGATGTGAGTTGTGCCAGGCTGCCTGAGGTTCCATGGACCTTTCTAGCAGCTGGTTGTCAGCGGAGTTCAAAGGCCAGGTCCTCTGTGCTGGAGACCAAGATGTGGAGTAGTGTAGAGCCACTACGAGAGTTTTACATCCTGCCCCGTCAGGGCTCCCTTTTCCACAAGGATGCCCTAGGTAGCCTGTTCACCCAGCTTTTTGTACTGTAGAGCAGACTTGGGACAGATACACGTACACAGTCCAAAATTACCTTGGCCATTTTTGCTGCAATGTTGCCTTGCAAACTGGTGTCTGATCTGCTAAACTCTCACTCCTAGGTCTGTTTCAGAGTCGCTGCTTTCCCAGTGTTTGTGTCATTGGATATCTGTATTTTTGATCACTTACCACCACCACCCCACAGTGTACTAAAGTGTGTTCCCCCGCAGGGTAAATTTCTTTTTTGTTATTTTCTAACAATGTTGGCCCTTTTGCTTCTATTTCTCTGGCGTCATTGATATTTGAAACTCCTTCAAGGCTTGTATCATCAGTTTTCTCTTTTCCAGATCAGTAAGGAAGATAGTTGCTAAGATTGGGCCTTGGTGTTCTCTGTGCCATACCTCACTGAGCATCTCCCTCAGCTCAGTACATTGTTGTTTGGCATAATGTGGCATTACAAGTATTTTAAAGTGTAACCCAATAGATGCTCCACTTACAAAATCTGAATTTGTCCAGTTAGAGTGCTTAATTGACTGAACCCAAGGCATCTCATTTTAGAAAAAGGTCTCCTCTCTTGCAGCTTACATTCATGTGGATGTTTCGATTTTCAGTTGCTAGGAGGTGCAGATATGGAAGGTTTCTTTTTAAATTGATATTTTAAAATAGCTCTAAAAAGAATTGTATTTTCTGATTTAAGGTCACCCTGATGTCTCCTTATTTCTGTGTCCTCACTTGCCCCTTTTGGGCCTAGAAGAGCAGTGCTTTTATGTCTCAACAACATAGTTTGTAAAATAAAAACTCTCATATGGAAAGAGACATCATTGGGAGCAATAATTACTATAGAGAATGATTTAATGTGATGCACCTTAACACAGTGAGTCAGATAGCAAAGAATTCTTCCCAGGCAGGGAATGCATTAGCAACCATACTGAGTACTCACTGTTAATTGGCTCACTTGTTTCTCAGTAGATAAAACAATGTAAATTCAAGCCAACATTGCTCTAAAATAATCTTGCCCTTTGCTTATTTTACTTAATCAGAATATAGACAGCTCCTAGGGCCTGAGTCAGTGTCTACTGAAGCCCATTGAGTTGGATGTGCTGGTATAAATCCTTGGTGTTGGTCACTCTCCAGTGAAACTGTATGCCTCCTGCTGCATCCGTCTTTGGTGATGTTTGCCGATAGCAGAAATCTGAATACATTCACTGGTCTGGATGGTAGAATGATGATGCTTTGTGAAACATAAAGAGAGCTGGCTAGTCCTAAAGAACCATCAGCCTAATGTGTTGGAAGGGAAAGCAATCCGCTATACAACTGATGTACTCTAAACCCGCAAGCTGCATACAAGTCATGACTTTGATGGGGTTTCTCGCACTGTGTAAAGCTAAGCGCATGGGTAACCCTAACCTAAACCCTAACTGAGGCCTCAGATTTTACTTCTCTGCAGCCAGCTCTATCACTGGTACAACTTAGTTTACGGTAGGACTAGAGGTGTGATCCGGTATGGCAGTTCCGAAGGACCTGCTAGTCCAGTACCTGTGCCTGACCGTGGCCAGCATCAGATGCTTTGGAGGACGGTATAAGAACCCCAGCAAGAAGATGTGGGATATTCTGCCTCTCCACATAGGTGAGACAAGATAGGAAGGTAATAGCTTGTATCTCTCACCAGGAGAAGTTGGTCCCATAACAGATATAGCCTCAGTCATTTTGTCCCACTGATACCTTAGGACCAGCATGGTGACAACATCACAGCGTCCGTAGGTCTCCTCCTGATCTCTGTGGGCTTCCAAGGAGTTCTGCCCAGTTGTACCAACTGAGGATCTGGCCCATGCTTCTTGTGTTGACGTAGACAATGACTAAAAACATGCACAGCCCTGGCCCCAGGCTTCTTGGCAGCGTTCCTTGCAGGCTCCCGGGCTTCTCAACTGCTCACCTGGCAGGCTTCCAGATTGCCTGCTGCCTCAGCACCTTGCCTGGGGAGCTGCTACTGAGCTGACGCTCTCTGGGACCCACTGCTCCCAAGGATTCCCAGCACCCCAGGGAGCTGAGCTGCTGGCTTCCAGCTGTCCAGTCCCTGGGGCTGCTCTCCTAAAGGGTGGGTGAATGGGCAGCCAGGCACTGGGGAGCTGGGCAGCCACTCTGAAAAAAATTCAAAGTAGTTTTGTTCATTCTGCTCCGGGATGATTACCCCTCCCCCCCTCGAGTTTCTGACGTTTTAGCAGATTGGAAAATCACATTCCCATTTAAGTGTCATGCATGCCCACATCTGTATGCAAAGCCCTCCTCCCAAATGCTTCATATCATCATATTAAAATAGTGGGCATCTCAAATGTATCCTGGTGAAACATGGCACTATCAATTGCAGAGTCAGTATGAATTACGAATGTAATAATAATGTTGAAAATTGGCTCAAACACAAGCCACCCTAGAGAAGCTA
The DNA here is from genome assembly GCF_003597395.2 of Chelonoidis abingdonii. Classification (NCBI taxonomy): domain Eukaryota; kingdom Metazoa; phylum Chordata; order Testudines; family Testudinidae; genus Chelonoidis; species Chelonoidis abingdonii. The sequence goes on along the minus strand of NC_133785.1, from coordinate 39,241,634 downwards.
ATGCCCTTGCACATAGACTTTATTATCCATTAGTACATATTGTGCTGCCTGCTAAAAATAATTCAGGCTATACTTCTATCACATTAGGATAACACTAAATTTCACTATAATTTGAAGGAAATACGGTTCCCAGCTGTTGTTGCAGAAGTGAGCTAAACAAAATTCAAAGAAGTGCCGAAGGAACAGTTGTAAAACTCAAACCATGTTAGGCACGGCTCTCCGTGTGTATCACCCTATAAAACAGGAAACAGCTGTAAGTCAAGGTCTATATGAACAAACTGCAAAATAGAATGAGCTCGTTTCTGAGTTCAGTGACTTCATTTACACTGGAGTGACTCCACTGAAATGCACTGAATTACTGGGGCTTTACGCTGGTGTGCCATAGATCAGAATCAAATCGTTACCATTGGCAGCACAGTTGCACTTAGAAGCACCGTTGTGCCAGGTGCTGCACAGACACTGTTCGGGAACAGGCCCCTGCTTTAAAAGGCTCACAGTCAAAACAGACAAACCTGGGAGAAAGGGAGCAATATCATCCCCCTTGTGCAGATAAGAACTTAAGTGATGTGCCCAAGTTCTCTGACACAGTCTCTGGGAAATGAGCATAGACCTCCTGGAACCAGATTCGGTGCCTTCACCACAAGACCACGCTTCCTCTTCCTTGCCCCTAGTGAGCCAGGCCCAAGGATGGTGTTTTTGTTCAGAGTTTGTACCTCACCTAGCACAGTGGGGTCCTGGTCTGTGGCTGTCACTGTACAAATCATAATCATTATTATGATGATATATTTTAAATACTTGTAGTGACCAGCGCAGTGTCTGACATTGAAGTACACATTCCATCTCTTCCCAAGCAGCCGTTCGAAGATACCATCTCCCCAGCTCAGAGGCTGGCCGAGCGGGAAAGGAAAAGAACATAAATGCAGAGTTGGTGAACTACACTTCCCCAGCTTAGTAGTATATTGTCCCAAACCTCGTTCCCTTCTATGCGCCTGATGATTTACCAGCAGGACTCATCTGGAAACCAGCAAAAAGCAACTGAAAAATTAACCTGAGCAAACCTACAATCTCACACTTGATCCAAGAAGTCTACAGCATTGGCCTTCCAAGCAGCAACGACTCAGTGCAAAGTGGAAGAGAAATGTGCCGTTAAAAGAGAAGCCTGGAGAGCAGCTGAGCAGTGACAGCAGTGAAAAGATACAAACCAAAAGAATGGCTCTGACAGCACATTCCATTGGGAAGATAAACAGGGAAAAACAAAACAAATGAGAATTGTCTGAACACATGGCCAAAAAGGAGTCCCAGCATAAATGCCACCAAGGGGAACTTGCAGTGCATGTAGATGGACTACCCATCAGGCAAACAATATCCTCTTGTGAAATTTGTGAGACCAGCATTGATTGAAAGTCTCATGACTGGGGGAAGTAAAGCGTGCATGATTTGAAGTAGCATTCATCCGACAGTGGGCTGGCAAAAGCTGACAATTGTTGATGATAATGAACTGAAGGAAACTAAAGGAATGTGATTTACAGGGGAAGAGCAGATTGTGATTTTTGTCTAAATGTGGATTTGGTTTCTGAGCAAATCAGATTTATGCTTCTCTGAGACAATTTTGCTAATAAGCCAATGACTCAGAAATCTTACACCAGATGGAGTTCTTTAGCTGAGGTAGAGGGTATTGTTTTTCCTAAGAGGAAAGTAGCCAGTTCTTTTTAGAAAGCGGATGTCTTGAAAATGTGGTGGGTCTTTCTCCTCCGCAGGCATGCAGCTTTGTCAAATAACACCAGGCCTCTCTTTTGATGCTGTTTGTAAAATGGAAAAATTCTAATTGGAATAAAAAAGAAAAGAATGCAAATACGGATTTTAATAATCAAATATGAAGAGTATAGTTTTTCATATTATCTTCTGGAGTGGAAAATAGCCCCTAAGCCACAGTTTAGAACCACAAGGGCAAAATATCTAGGGAGGTGAACCACAAATTTTCGGAAGAACAGAGTTCTCCCATTCAGAGTTAGGGTTTGTCTACACACGGTCATTCAGGAATATTAATCTGAGTTAACTACAGGTGTGAATTTGAGGGGGGTGAGTTAAATCACATTAAATTGCTGTGTGAATACTGTTATTCTGAATTAAGACCACTTTAATTCTGTTTGGCTTAATTCAGTTTGGAAGTGAAGCAAACCAAATCAATACTGGCTGTTCAGGGTGCTGCTTTTAGTTGCCTCTTCCTGGTCACAGGTTTCAGCAGCCTTGAGCAGTGTGCAGTTTTGGCCAACTAAGCCAGACTCTTATTAGACAGAAGGAAAAAGAAGAGGGATAGGAAGGAGAAGACATAAGGTGGGGAAGGAAAACGGCACATGGGTGAGGTGGCAGGGCAGCAATAGAAGGAGACAGTCTCACATCCCAGGTGGTGTTTGGGATTCAGCTGGAGCCAGTAGAGGTGACCATGCCATCTGAGCCCTCTCCCTGGCCTGGTCAGGACCTCCCAGTCCTGGGGTTCCAGGAGACGGGGGTGGGGGTAGCAGGTACAATGGTGAAGCTACTTCAGTAGACAAATTCCCCCTACCCCCAAGTCTTTCTTTAAGAATCCAAAAAGGGTGTGGTGGGTGGACTAGTTTATCCCCTCATTGTTTTGTCCATCGTCAGGCTTACTATCTGACATGCCAATTTTGTTCAATTGATTTTTGGTCTCTTGCCGTTCTTGTTTACCAGCGGTGATCACAAGGCGTCTTTGTCTGGAATAGTCCTGTCTGTCTGTCTCCTTTTCATGCTTTCTGCATCAGCATTTATTGTTATAGGTTGTTGTGACATTACCTGAGCTTTCACATACCTTTTACAGTTGAGCTCAGGGTAAATTTGCAGGCCACATAACCCATACTTGTAGTACGCACAATGATTAAGCCTTTCCTGAAGTTGTTTTTGTCAAAATCCTTAAATGCTCATTTTCTCCCCTGTTGAAAAATTGTCATTCATCAATGGGCTAAGCAAAGGGGGTTCTTTAGGCCTCTGTCCTGTTAGGATTTAGCACCTGTTCAACTTCAGACATGGGAGTAGCTCCACTGAAGTCAGTGGCACTGCTCGTGTGCATCAGTGTTTGCAGGAGTGGGCCTGGGAAGCAGCGAGATGTGGACTTGAATCTCAGGGGCCAACAGCAGTGTTAGACTTCAAAACTCCTTCAGAGGAACAAACTGTGTTATGAAAATGGCACATTTTATATAAAGTGCAGAAAGGGTTTAGGCTTTGCATCTTAGAAATGCAGCCAAGTGGTGTCCAGCCAGGTGACTGTGTGCAGTTTACTAATAAGCTGGAAGAGGTGAGTAAACAGTAAGATGGTCAAATGTGAGATGACTGAGAAGAAATTTATTAGGATCTAACAAAGACAAATTACTAGGCAACCTGATGGGAGATGAAATTTAATGTAGATAAGTGCAAGTTATTGGAAATGGGAAGGAACGACACGCCATACCTAGGGCTGTATTCCAAAGTGATTGTAGCTATTTTTTTTAAAAGGTCATAGTCATCACTGGAGAGCTCATTGGAAAATACCTGCTCAGTGCATGGCAGTGGTCAGAAAAGCAGATGTGTTAAATGGTGTTAATATATGGAGAGAAAACAATAGTGAAACTATGACAGGTTGGGTTTAGAAATGGGGGTCGTGAGCTCCCCGTGAATGCGTTGTTCAGCTCGGAGTACCATAACTCAGAAATGATGTAGCAGAAATAGAAGGGGTTTGGAGAAGGGCAATGAACCTAATCGAAGGCATGAAAAAGATTTCAGAGGAAGGACTTGCACCTAAGAAGAGAGTGCCAAGATTAGGTCTATTTAGCTTAGAAAGAAGAATCGGTAGCAAGACAATATAATGAACCTCATAAAGAAGGTCAGCTGGCTGCTCATACCGTTTCTTTCTTACCTATGAAAAAGGGACATTCAAAGGCAACTCACATAACAGTTTTTAAAGGAAATATTTTAACCCAAGTTATAATTAGCCTATGGACTCATTGTCACAAAGTATCATACCGAGAGGAAGGCCTAACAGGATGTATATAAATAACAGTATCAGCTAGCTAGAGTTTCAACCTTCATGCTGCAGGCAATAGACTAAGCAAAACTTTCTTCTTTGGCAGATTATTGCATAATCATCCATTGTGGGATTTTACAGCTTGTTTGGAAGCAGCTGGCACTGCTTATTCTCCAGACCACATCTTGGCTCCAGTGGTTTGCATTCTGTGTTCCTGTGTTTCTTTGTGGCAGTGGGTGCTTTACAATTCATGGATAAAATACTTTTTTCCAGTTCTTGACCAATTTCCACATATTTGAACTGTAAGTGCATCAGGGTTGTCTAGAAGATGAGGCTTTTTGGCATCCCATTGATGCGATCTCTTTGGCCTTCCTTTTTATTTCATTCATCCCTGGATGATCTGTGTCCTTTCCTGTCTTTAATTATTGCAGATTTTGGAGCCATCATTCCAACCGTCTGCCATCAATAAACTGCTTAATTTCATTATTTTGTTGACTTCGCAAAATGGTTATCCTGAAGTGACTGATACAAGGGCTGGGTGGATTGCAGAATGTCTGTTTGATTTTGGTAATGAGCATAAAAAATTGGCACTTTGATTTAGTCCTGTAGTTATAAAACTTTTATTAGTAAGATGCTGTATGTTTAATAAATATTTGCAGTGACTTTTAAAGGGACCATATTCTTTATAAAACCCCTATGATTTCCAGGTGTCACGGTGTATGCTCGTAGCTATTGTAGGGCATATCTTGCCTTTTTTTTCATTAAAAAATGGTAAAAGGGCAAAACATACATGAAAATAAAAACCTCTGGCTTGTGATTTGCCTTGAGATGCACGAGAGCTAATCTCAGATTAAGGAGCAGCCAACCTCTGTTTGGAGGAAGGCTAGGGTATGGACGGGCAAATGTGGATCAGAACTGGTCAGACACCAGAGATAACAGCCTGAGTCAGAGGCCCTGCTCGGCATAATTCCCAGCCACCCTCTGCCCAAACACACACACATCTGGGACAAATTATGGCTGTCCCTCGTGAGAATGGACAGCACAGGGAAGACGATTCAGGACTGGGCACAATTATGATCCAGATGTTCCAGTATTGCCAACCCCCGACATTAAAAGATATGAATCCAGCCCCCCAGATATCATGAGGTTAGCTTAAAAAAACCTCGTGATTTAAAATAAATCAAACACTGGACTTTTTTTTTTTTTTGCCTTCTGTTTCTGTAGTGTTGGGTTATGTTTTTAAGCTTTTCTGTGCGACCATGAAGTTTAGAAACTTATCGTTATTTTTTAATGTAAGATGAGATTCTCACATAATCACAGGACTCCAGGAGATGGGGCTTTAAGAAAAATGCCAACTAATATGATACTCACAATAAAATCACAAGAGTAGGAAACACTGCTACTCCCTCCATACTTCCCTGTGAATACACACAAATGCACCACAGTTCTGGCCATTCTCTTCTCCATACTGGCCTGTAGAATGGGTCTGGTGTGTGGGAAAACAAGCTACACCCCCCAGAAGGTTACAGCAGTGGCTGGTCTCCCTTATGAGATAGGAAACTCCAGGTGGCATTCTCACTGTAGTACTTGTATGAGGAGAATAGAAAAATACTGTTTCTTTTGTTTATCTTTTTTACGGTGCAAATATTTGTAATAAAAAATAATATAAAGTGAGCACTGTGCAGTTTGTATTCTGTGCTGTAATTAAAATCAATATACTAGAAAATGTAGAAAAACATACAAAATATTTAAATAAATGGTATTCTATTATTGTTTAACCATGAGATTAAAACTGCAGTTAATGGCGATTAATTTTTTTAATTGTTTGACAGCCCTATTAAATAGCTCTCCTGAGTCTTTATTTTAAGTGTAAGTAATTTTTAATAACAAATTACACCAATTTTGTATTGTGAATTGGGGATTTGGGGACTAAAATGAGTGTCTTCCCTCAAAATATCAGAAACGGGAGAGGGCTGTTTCTGTGTCTGTCTATACATGTAGTTAGTGCACTTCTGGATCCTTTAGGACAAAGGGCACCAAATTCAAAATGATTGCTATTTGCTGATTGGCCTCTCTCGTTGTCTTTATTTCTAAGCAGTCCATCAGCTTGCTAGTTGTCCGTCCGGAAGGCAGCATTGGTAGAAAACCAGATCCAGAGAGTTTGTAGGGGAGGTTGGTTAACTGAGATTTTTATGATCATCACTAGTGTGCACAGTGTTTTGTTTCTGAATGTAAAAGACAAAGACAAACTCTTTTTCATGACTTTGGAATCTTGTCTCAATACAGGGACACTTATCAGTAGGGAGGGAATCATGGCTCTGTGAGTGAGGATTTACACCAGTGGAATCTACATCCACAAATCCCTGAGCATCCAGGTAAGAACAGACTCAGCTGGGGGTGGAATTTTCTCTTCAGTGCGGTTAGATCATTCTCTCAGTCTGAATGCTGGGGGATTCATCTTGGTTTAGAAGCTTCTCTGTCTAGCCCTGTGTGTTAATTTTCGGCGGAGATCATTGTCTTGCACATCCATTGGTGCACTTTTGGATGGCTTTGCATTTGGATGTGCTGTGACCGTGCTGTCTGCAGAGCTGCCTTTTTGCATACGCTTTGGCGTATACCTTTTTAAAAAGCAAATGTGCTCTTAATTGTCAGGAATAATAACAACACCCTGAAGCTGTAGTTTTTAAAGTGTGCAAAGGTTTCTGATCCTTGACGCTCTTGCAGCACTGGTACAAAAGAAAGCAAAGTGGCACAAATCACTTCGCTCTTTATTAACCTTTTGTCTCCCTCACCTCTCAGAGGCTCCCCCTTCTTTTCTCTGACATACACATCGCCTGCTTTCTCCTCTGTCCTTTTGGCCCTTTCACAGGGCTGCTGACAGAGTCCACAATGCCTACAGGTTCCTCTGCTGGGCCTTAGCACCTCACGTGCCTTGGCCATGCCCTGCTCAGAGGTGCACAATAACTAGGGATGTCCCAGCACGTAAAAGGTTTCAGTTCCAGTAAATATTACGGTGCCTTAAGACTCCTGCAGCCAACACATTAATAATGAATAGGTAGGTGAATAATGCAGACTGAGCGCCCTGCTGATTAGACCCTTTCTCCACAACAGCTTCAGGATGGGCAGCAGCAGGGCAAGCTTCCCCTCCTCACAGTAGCAGGTAGTCACAACTCCCTTCCGCAGTGAGCACCCCTCAGAATGGGAGCACAGCAGGCTCCGTGTTTCACCTTCAGCTGTATCTTTGCCCTTTAAGATGAAATTGCCGAGAGAGGCGATATCTGGAAATGCACATCAGTCTGCCAGGAACTGCACCTGACATCTATCGCACAGACCAGTGAAAAATCAGAGACATTGACCTGCTTGTGTCATGCTCCAGCACAGGATCTCCATTTGGAACAGAAAGGCAAATCCATTTTATTTTTTATTGCTAGCAGGAAGAGGGAACAGCGGCAGAGGGAGCAGGGGCTGGGCAAGCAAAGTGGTTCACCCTCCCTGCCTTTTCCCCTAACTCAGGCCTCCAGACTGGTATTTCAATTCATCTTTAAACCAAGCATGGAATTGCCAGGTCTACCTGCACCATGCCAGGGCCTTCTTTTTGTGACAAGGCTACTGGTGGGAGATAAACTCTGCGTAATGCTGCAGAGTGGACAGCAGCAAAGCTCTCCAGAATTATTGGCATCAGCCAGCCTCGAGTCCAACAAAATGAACTCTTGCCTCTTTGCATCTTTGAAACATTCTTGTAGTGGTACACAGGCGCAGGTAAGTCAGGTACTGGCCCACAGCCTGGTTGAGTGTTTGGTTTTGCTTCGGTCGTTCGGCTGATGTGAACAGCCTTCATTTCCTCTTGTGCCTCCTGCACTGGCTAAGTCATTCAGCGTCCCCTAGCAGCAGCCTCAAACTTCCAGCTTCCCACAGTCAATGCCAATCTTCTGTTTTGTGTATGCTGGCCTATTGTGCCTGTGCGTGCTCTCTGTTTACCACCGCACTCATCACATGTGGGGCACCTTGATGTGTGAGTCGCCCCGTTGAAAGCAGGGGGCGGCTTGTGGAGCTGGTACTACATGAATAAGACCGACAGGATCTGGCCAAAGAAAAAGTTGGTTGCTCAACTGGCAACACACTCCCCCTACCAATGCAGGTAGGTGTGTCTTGCCGTAAATAGAGACAACCAAGCCTACTAGACCCATTCAGCTTTGCGTCTCTCTTCTTTTGGCCCCTGGACCTTGAAAATCGGTACCATTTTCCATCACGTCCTCCGGGCTGTTACACACCTGCTCGTTACAATGTTGCACAATAGCTCAATACTCTGTCGGAGGCAGTATTCTTTCTCATGTGCTTCCGCAAGAACGATGGTAATAAAGGCACTGCTGCCTACATATCTCCTACCAAGAGGTAATGAGCAGCGATCCCAGAGCGGTTTTGCTAATAACCTCAACTAGAGTGAAGAGTTCAGCTGGGAAGGAGGTTTGTTTGTTTGTAAAAGTTTGCTGAGCTTTCAGAATGCGGCGTTTCAGAGCTGGCTCATTGCTAATTAAGGGTTAGTATACAAAATTAACAGTAAATTAACATTCATTTCTCTGCTAGTACACTAGAGCTGTAGGAAATTACCCAAATTATTCAGGTAGTGACATTCATCACTGGATGGAATGAGTGTAGCTTAAACAAGATTTAGTGCTTCTTAGTAGCTAATATTCACAGCTGTGATAACAAAAAGGCAAACTTCCTCATTCACCGTCGTTTTAACAGTGTAGGCTCCAAGTTAGGGTAAAATGTTCATCTAAACTGTAGATTATTTAAGCAATAGGACATGACAGGCAGAGTGCATTTCTGAGAGATCACTGCATGCCTTAGGTGCAAATTGGGAGGCCCCAGCTCGCAGATTAGTGACTTACTGTTATTGTAAAATGAAAATGCAAACCCCAAGAATATCCCCCTGCATTAGCTGGGGGTCATTGACATTGGTGTGCCAGGGCTTCAACCCAATCATAAAAAGCCATCTGAATTCATAGCTCTAAAGTCATTTCATAATTATGTTTAATATCATAATCCCCTATTTCAGGGAGAGGCTATATGGATTTCTGTGCATTTATCTAAGTGCTCAACATTTGATCTAGGGCTTAGACTCTTACCTTGCCTACTCAGAGGAATGGGTGGCTGGGGAACTGGTAATTAGCTACAGAGGCCTATCCCTGCAGGTCAGTAGCTCAAACCCAACATGGGTCCACAATGGCCCAAATACCTTACCATGAAGTGGTGATTTTGTTAAACATTTTATTATAGCAAAGTTACGCTAACACACTAACACACTACATTGGACGTTACTTAGTCATGATCCAGTTAACATTCAAAGGGCCTAGCTAAAGATTTTGGCTTGCTGCCTGCTGAGCCCTCCTCGTCTGAGCATGCTAAAAATGGTGACCACCCTTCTAAATACCTATCCTCTTTTTGGTGCGTCCCTTGGTTGAACACTCTTCCATTAAGAGGACTGTCCATGACGCTTGTCATGAAAATTTCACTTCCGTCAACATAGCCTGTCACAGGCTGAGACTGGCCCTTTGAGGGGGAAGAGGCCAACACACCTGTGACTCAACTCACAGCAGGTGCCTGTCAAAGAGGGCACCTGAGTCTTAGAGGCAGGGTGCCCCAGGAGGGAGCTGCCTTGTGGCTCAACCATTTTCTGTTTTTTTTAATTATACCCTGTGTTTTGACCAAAATATTCTAACAAGCTCTAACCCTGTCACAGCAGGTTGGGGAATGAGGGGTGGGCATCTTGGCTGGCAGGCAGTTGGGACAGATCATAGCACCACCTCCCCCAAGCTCCATTTGGGGCACTCTGTGTTTCCAGGGGAGAAGAAGGGTGGGTACAGGCCCTGTGCCCCCTCCTCTGAAGGGACTGGCATTCTATCCAGCTATTACACAGGCTGTGTAAGGGGACAGCACTCATGTTAAGGCAGAGTCTGAGATGCAGAAATTAGAGCAGAAAATGCATTTTAAAAAAATCTGTATTTCACGTTAAAATTCTCAACAGGAAAACAATATTAACAAGGTCCTAGCTACAAAGATACTTACTTGCAATATGTCATTCAGCCTTTAGGGGTGTCTGTGTTCTGCAACAATTCAGATAGGGCATGGACTAGTGTAAACAAAGGAGACAAAGCTGGAACTCAAGCTGTGTAGAAGCTTGTTTGTGTTTAGTGCCTGTAATTAATTTTCTTTTCATAAATACCTCCAGTTTCAGATGGATTGTGATTCCATAAAGCATAGCAATAGCTATCCCCAAAGGGTTGGTAAGTGGACTCTTTTTTACTGTTAGTTATTTATAAAAGCTTTGAGCAGAATTTTGAGGTTTATTTTCTAGAAGCACTTTAAAATCAATTGACACAGTAAGCCCAGCTTCAAGAAATCCAGTACAATGCTAGTTAGTTGTTAAGCAGATTAACAAGTAAACTAGTGCTGCCTCCTGTTGTGGGTGAGCAGCTGGCATTTTAGTAAACTTTGCCTTGTGCTAATATCAATACTACTTGGGGCTGTTGCTGCCTCCTCCCCTCCACTCTTTCCCAATCATATTTCTCAGTTTTTGATCTTGGAAATGTTTTTTATCTCAGATGGACAGCACAGAGATGACATTTTATGAAATGTTCATTTTTAATTATATGGGGATGGTTCTCACTGCAGCAGGGTTGGCACCGGCTTTCAATGCAAAAAATCCTTCTTTTCTGCTGACTTTATCTTGAAAAGAACTTGATGCTCTAGGCACCTGAATATTGGAATGCATCGTCGTTCACTAAGCGAACAGCAGGGGATAGAAATTAAAGCAGAAGCGGGAGGACAGTGATAGGCGCATCTAAATCAACAGTAACTGATGAGAGCCAGCCTCAGGAATGGGAAGGCTGGAATGCAGGTGTCCTGCCTCTCGGCCTGAGCGTGACTACACAAACTGACAAGTGGGTGCAGAAGGCACTAAACCTGCTCCGGTAGGAAAGTGCTGAGAAACAGGCCAGCCATGACATCTTACTACCGTGGTACAGCCCGGAAGAGAAGCAATTGTAGCAGCACTCAGAGCACTAAGACATGATAAGGGTGACAGAGCAGCACTCACCCTGCAATGCCAGAGCCAGGCGTCCACCCTCCATAATCAGCTACTAAAAATGATTGAATGGAAAAATAATAAGACAGAAGTTCTCCAGCTGGAGGAGAGGACAATGGCCAATGAACTGGAATTGTAGCACCTCTTCCAAAGCCTGCTGACGTCTGGCAGGACTCCAATTGACTTCATTCAGCTTTAGCTCAGGGCGGTGGTACTCAGGATGGGCAGAGCGCAAAAGGGTTGGGGCCTAGGTTCAGTTCAGAGTGGTGTCCAAAATGAAGGCGTTGATGAAGTGTCTCAAGCACCTTACGGCTGGGAGCATGGACTGAAATTTTTGTGATTTCTAGTAAAATCTCCAAAAACATTGACTTCTGTCCCTGGACAGACGTGCAACCAGTTATGTGAGGTGAGCAGGAAACGGTTTTCGTTTCATGTTAGCACAGAGCACGCTGGCAGTGTGTTTTTGGGTCCCTCTCTAGTGGCTGGTCAGCTACAGGGTAATAGCCTACTACTGCTGCCAGCTAATGGAGTTACTCCTTTAGTTCACGCATGAAAGGTGTCAGGTTCAAACATTACTGATGACCCCTGTTATTACACTAGCATTTGTGTTGGACCAGATTGTGCCATGTTTATGGTAATACCTTTCTCTTCAAGTACTCTGTATTGGGCCAGCGTGGCCCCCCTCCTCCCCAGAGAGGGTCGAGCCCCGGCAGAGGCCAGAGTGGGGGGAGCTACGGAGCTCTGAGCCCGCCCCTCAAAGGGTCAGGTGGTGACTCAGAACTATAAAAGCCGGCCCTCAGGGCTCAGTCAGCCCCCAGCAGCCGGAGAGAACAGACATCCTTCCAGGAGCTCGAAACTGGGAGATGCTGGTGACCCAGGGGAGCTGCCCGGAGTGGCCGGAGCTTCCCCGTGCTCGCTACAAGGAGGAGCCGCCGGAGCTTCCTCGCGCCTACTACCCAGAGGAGCTGCTGGAGCTTCCTCGCGCCTACTACCCAGAGGAGCTGACTGAGCTTCCCCGCGCCTGCTGCTACCTGGAGGAGCCGCCGGCGCTACCGTGGCCTGAGTATCCCGAGGAGCTCCCGGACCTACCACCCAGCCCCGGTTGTGATGAGCCAATGCTCTTGGACCCCGCTGAGGCTGACGTTAGGACCCACGTAGGTCCTGAGGGGGAGTATGGAAGCAGCCTGGGGGCAGCCGCGGAGTTGCCGGAGCCTATGTCAATGTGTTGCGGCCAGGAACCCCACTGACTGACCAGTGGAGTGACAGCCACTGTTAGGGCCCCGGGCTGGGACGCAGTGGAGTGAGAGGGCCTGTGTCCCCCCTGCCACCCCACTCCGGGGTGGCAGAGTCCCCCTTTCCCTGGCCTGAGGAGGCCGATAACTGTTATCACTGAGCTTACTGACTCAGCGTTTGCTGCCCGCCCTGACCTGGGGCTGGGCCTTAAAACTGCTACTGTTGCTCAGCCCTGACCAAAGGCCTGAGCCTATTGACTCAGTGTTTTGCTGCCCTGCCCTGACCAAGGGTTGGGCCCTAAACTATTACCGTTGCTCAGCCCTGTCCCAGGCCTGAGCTTACTGATTCTGTGTTGCTATCTGTCCTGACGTAGGAATCGACACCTCGTGGTTGTTACGGCTCAGCCCTGCCGGAGGGCCTGAGCCCCTCGCCCATCAGGCAGACAAGTACCGCAAGGACTGCTGGGCTAACTTCTTGGGCCAACCGGAGCAGAGTGGGCCGGCGTGGCTCCCCTCCTTCCCGGAGAGGGTCGAGCCCCGGCACCCCCACGTTTACATACTTCCACAGGCTTACTAGGATAGGCTGACCAAAATGCAGTCTGCATAGGGTAATGTGTGACTGGTGACATTTCACAGGAAAACTGGCCCAGGACACCTGTTCTAACAAACCTACCCCTATGAAAAGTCCCATAGGATTTTTAATGACGGCAAGTTTATTATATTCCATTAAGGTGCACAGTCAGGGTGTTGGACAAACACTTCAGAGACTGTCCCTGCCTTAAAGAGCTTCCGTTACATAAATGGTCTATAGAAATAGATAGGACCTTCGTTTTACAGCCCATGTGCCAGATAATGAACTATTATCCTCTTAATAAAAAAAGCTCTTTTGTGGCTAAGCTGCTACAACACTGAGCAATGCAAACCAAGTCAGTTATTAAAGTGAGATATAAATACACTTTTTTAAAAACCAAGAATTAGAAGTTTGGACTGAGTTGCTTTAAAAAAAAAAAAAAACATTCAAAGTGTTAAAAAAAAAACCCACGAACCAAGTCTGTTCAAAATACAAATCATACATCATTTGGAAAAGAGAGCTCACAAAAGAGAAGATGATCAACTCTGAACCCTTTTTGTCTTAGTACAAAGGAACATCTTTGAGAAACAAGAAAGCCCTCATTTTCTCTTCTGATAGCACACATTTTATATAATCTTAAAAGAGAGGCAGAAAAGGGCATATCATTTAGTATGTTGCAGCCAGAGGCAGTGCATGAAGGAAGGGATGGAGGAGAGCAGTAGGCTTTGTGCTTTTCCTTGCAAGGCGCTCAGCTACTGCTTAGTACATGGTGCCCCCTGGGATCTGAACAGCCTCATGCTGTAGGGAGTAGGAGGCCTGATGCAAAGTCCAGTGACCTCATGGGCAAGGTGAGGGGTGAGATTCTAAGAGGTGAAGCCCTGGGGGAGGGGAGAGGAGCGGGGGCTATGGTGGCTAAAAGCCACCTTTGCACATTCTTAATTTAGGGCTGCTCTTAGGGCTGAAGTGACCCCAGCCGTGAGAAGCAGCCTGAGCCCAGCTACCCATGGGCGTGTAATGGCATGTGTTATGGTCCCATCCTCTCCTGCTCCCAGTCAACACCCGCCCCTAGCCCACCCTCCGTGTAGGTTTGCAGAGGGGACCCTGTAGGGCAGCATGCAGCTATATTTCTCAGCTCCTGTTTGGGGGTGCTCTCCCCTGGCAAGATCATTGCTGCAGCAATCTGTGGGGCCAGCGTGGGTGGTAGAATCTCCCCTTGTGTGGCTGAGGGCCCGATCCATATTCCACTGGCATCGGTGAACATCAGAACAGCCAGACTGAGTCAGACCAAAGGTCCCTCTAGCCCAGTATCATGTCTGCCAACAGTGGCCAATGCCAGGTGCCCCAGAGGAAATGAACAGAACAGGAAATCACCAAGTGATCCATTCCCTGTTGCCCATTCCCAGCTTCTGGCAAACAGATGCTAGGGACACCATCCTTGCCCATCCTGGCTAATAGCCATTGATGGTCCTAGCCTCCATGAACTTACCTAGTTCTTTTTTGAACCCTGTTATAGTCTTGGCCTTCACAACATCCTCTGACAAGGAGTTCCACAGGTTAACTGTGCATTGTGTGAAGAAGTATTTCCCTTTGTTTGTTTTAAAGCTGCTGCCAATTAATTTCATTTGGTGACCCCCAGTTCTTGTGTTATGAGAAGGAGTAAATAACACTTCCTTATTTACTTTCTCCACGCCAGTCATGATATTATAGACCTCTCCTCATATGGAAGCCGTTCCATACCCCTAATCATTTTTGTTGCCCTTTTCTGAACCTTTTCCAAGGCCAATATATATTTTTTGAGATGAGGCGACCAGATCAAGATGTGAGCGTTCCATGGATTTATACAGAGCAGTGGTTCTCAAACCAGGGCCGCCACTTGTTCAGGGAAAGCCCCTGGTGGGCCGGGCCAGTTTGTTTACCTGCTGCATCCACAGGTTCGGCCCATTGCAGCTCCCAGTGGCTGCGGTTCGCTGCTCCAGGCCAATGGGGGCTGCGGGAAGCGGCGGCCAGTACGTCCCTCGGCCCGCGCTGCTTCCTCTTGAGTGGTAACAGCCAATTTAGACCCTGTCATTTGATATATATAGTTGGGATTCTGTTTTCCAATGTGCATTACTTTGCATTTATCAACATTGAATTTCATCTGCCATTTTGTTGCCCAGTCACTCAGTTCTGAGAGATCCTTTTGTAGCCCTTCATAGTCTGCTTGGAACTTAATTATCCTGAGTAGTTTTGTATCATCTGCAAATTTTGCCACCTCACTGTTTACCCCTTTTTCCAGATTATTTATGAATATGTTAAATAGGACTGGGCCCAGTAGCGACCCCTGGGGGACACCACTATTTACCTCTCTCTATTCTGAAAATTGACCATTTATTCCTACCCTTTGTTTCCTATCTTTTAACCAGCTACCAATCCATGAGAGAACCCTCTTATCCCAGGGCAGCTTACTTTGCTTAAGAGCCTTTGGTGAGGGAGCTTGTCAAAGACTTTTCTGAAAATCTAAATACACTATATCCACTGGGATATATGGGTGGGAGTGCTTGGAAGGGAAAGCAGAAAGCCAACCATTGTCTTCCCCCACCCTTCTTGGGGCACAGCCTCCACATGCAAGAGCCTCAGTTCACTAATGCTTAAATTGTACGCAGTGTGTGTTTATTAGACTTGAAAAGAACTATTAACCGACTACCTAGCAAACCGAACTTCTGTAGCGTGAACGCTGAGATGAGTCCATTAATCACACTTGGGAGTCTCTGTTCGGAGGTGTACCGATGCCGAACATTGAAAGCAGCCGGAGCTAGAAGTGCTGAGCACCTTGCAAAAGTAGACCACATGCTGCCTGCATGTAGTGCTGGTCCCTGGGAAATAATATTCTGGATCATGTGTGTGTGTGTGTGTGTGAGAGAGAGAGAGATGGTGGCATTTTTTGGAGAGAGATAGAAGTTCACACTCGAATACACCCCTGATTTCTTAAAACCTCAAACACTTTTTTTTTTTGCTATAGATCTGACTTCCCTTCTGATTTATTTCTCACTTTCTATGATTTTTCATCTATATTGATCTGAGCAGCATGGATACCTTTTTGGTAAACAAGGTTCTTTAAATGCCGTAAAAGCTCATTATTAGGATAATGGAACCAAAGTTAAAAACAAATCAAACAATGTGTGTATGAAAGGTTTTCCCCCAGATGGCTAGAAAAAAACCTCCTGAAAACAAATTCAATTAAAATAACATTCAACCTTTTTGTTCTTTCGGTGGTTTGATTTTTCTGAGGCAGGTACACAGAGATGAGAGCTTTCTTTGAAATGCTGGGGATAGCACACCCATTGGCAGAGCTGCGACAGATAAAAACAGTGTTGGGGGGGGGGTACAAAACAGCCTACTGCTATTAAGCTCCGACTTTATGGTCTGAAATGTTTTTCTGTCCCAGATGCTTTTGCATCTGTTGCTTCTCTTTCCTCATGCCTTTTCCCTTATTAAACGTGGCCACAGGTCTAGACCAAAAGGAAATGTCTCCTATATAGACACACGAGAATTCTCTATAGTCATTCTGCTGCCCTGACATTACCTTTACTCCCTGAGTAGTTCTCTTGCCGTGCTTGCAGAGTTAGGTACTACTCATTGTGAGTAAAGGTAGGAGAACGGGATCTTGGGGCCAGATTCTGGGGGGCTCCGCAGCAGTCAATACAGCAATAGTTAAGAAAGAACAGTTGTAATCTGTCACCATGCCGGCAACACCCCTTCTCTGTCCTCCTCTCTCTGAAAAGCCTGAGGATGCTGATGGGCTACGAGTGGGCTTTGGCAGTCTCCACGTGGGCTGACCAAGGGGAGAAGTGAATCCCAGTCTAGCTAATTTATTTCGCTGTTCATGCCATATTCAGCACTGTGGTATCTGACTGCATCAGTGTGATTCGAGAGCCCCTCGCCAAGAAAACCCTGATACCCCCTTTTTGAAACACGAGTCCTTGCTCAGCATGGCTCCAGGCAATCACATCAGGACAGACGGGCCCTCCAAGGGTGGGGCGGGGTCAAGCAATGGAGGGATTTATAGGGGAAAAACACACGGGTCAGAGCTGCAGCTGGAGTACACCAGAGTGGCTCCAATGCGATCGGTTTACACCAGCTGAGTCTGGCTCTGTATCGTTAACCTGTATGACACAGCACTGCAGCAGGTAACTGTGGGCTTCTTATCTCCGGAAATGGAGGCTCAGCCGTTAAAAGCCAGCCTCTGATCCCCCTCATGCCTGGTGAATAGTACCTTACCCCAAGGATTGTTCCACCAAACTCGATGGGGCCGCTCCCTGAGGAAGGTGCTATTCAACATGAGTAAAAGGGTCTGTCACAGGCTGGGGGGACCTAGCAGTTAACTCTCCACTGGATCTGATATGGACTCAGTTACCGTTAGTGACCCCAGCTGTGGCTACACAGAGAGGGAAGAGACCTGAGGCTGGGGAGAAGAGCCTGGTGAACAGGCCTGGGGAAGGCAGGCTGGAAAGAACATCAAGGGGAGGCCCTGAGATCGGGCCTGTAAGAAGCAGGAAGGTTTCTGGGGGAACAGCCAGAGTCCTGGGAAGGGGGCTGTGGGGAAACCTGCTGGGAGGAAGCAGCCTAGGAGAACTCCGCAGGGCCTGGGAGCGGGGACAAAGAGCAGAGACCTGCAGGGCAGCCCCAGAGGGGCAGAAGAATTATTGGGTTGGGGATTTATTTGGGTCTCCAGCTGGACTGAACTGGGAATGTGACCTGACTGGAGGGCTCGGCCATGGATGATGTAGACAGAGACAGGCCATTGCAAGCCAGAAACATGGTCACAAGGGAGTGCTAGAGATGAAGGCCCTCGGCAGGGCTGCATCCTGATGTGAAGGGATGTAACAGCAGCGTGGGATCCTGCGTACAGCAGGAGGCTGTTACTCTAAGGGCTTGTCTGTGCGGGAATGTGGTATGGAATAGCTGGGGTGCGAATCTAAAGCGCATTGGCTACTCTGGGCTTTTCCCCTCTGTAAACTGCCTGAAACGGTTTCCCCAAAGCCAAAAAGGAGATTGGTAGAACCAGCGTTAGACTTCAGGAGTTCCTGGTTCTAGAACCCATCTGCCTCCAAGCCTGGGCTCCTGCTACATCCGACCTTAGAGAGAGGTGATTGGAGAAGGAATCTCTTTGATTGGTCCAACTTCTGTTGGTGCGAGAGACAAGCTCTCTACCCTTAGCATTTGTTATAAAGGCTGGATTCTGAAACAATTCCCCTCTCATTAACTTGCGGTGTTTGCAGCTTCGGAGGTGGCCAGATAAACAGTCTCTGGCCCAGTCCAGAATGGGAAATTAATGTTCTGGGAACTAGACTGTCACTTTGAAATTTCAGATTGTTTTGATTTATTATGACTGATTTTTACGCCCCGTAATTACTGGGCTGCCTGGCTTTTGTGGCGGCCTGGCTAGCACATGTACGGTCCATTGATGTTGACCTGGCAGTTTATTGTAGGATGGCTTTGTAGAAATATCTTACTTGAAGTGCGTTTGCTGTTGACTAGCTGGAGAGATCTTGTCAGGTGCTTTCCTGTGTGGGAGTATTAAGCTTGTGGTTGCCCCTTCAATTCCTCTGTTTGCTTTTCTTTTCATTACATGACTCAGGCAAACTAGGACTCAGGCAGGATCACTAGCATCTCAACAGGCCTGGGATTTTTGTTTATATTAATCACCCCCAAAAGGTATTTAAATACCAATTTGTATTAGTTTGGAAGAGTTTTAGCTTCTTGTCCTTTCTATGCCCCTGCTGTCAGCTGGCACTCTGGTAAGAACATGTGCTGTCGATACCCATGGGGCTGTGTACTGCCCCTTAGAACAGCCATATAAGACACTGGCAAGGGAGAAAAAAATCTCTGCAGGGTGTTCTGGGCAGATCTGGACACTAGAGGAAGTTCTTGTGGTTTGAAGCTCTTGGAAGCTTGACTGGAGATGGTCTATGCTCTTCCAAGACTCTCATAAAGCAGATTCTGATGGAGAGTTTGCAGTGTTACTTCGGACCAAAGAAAAGGCAGGAAAAATTTGTCTGTGAAATCCACTGCCTAAGTAGAGGTTTATTTAGAAAGTGCCTTTTACAAGCATCATGACATCATGCTGCTTTAGAGAATTACAAACCTCTGACTTTCAGAAACGCAGAATACCCATAACTCCAACTGCCGGTGCTCAGAACTCTGAACTCAACCAAGGCTAGCCATGTCCCGGCGAGTACTCCTCAACCCCTCGGATCTAGCCAGCCTGTCTGAACCCAGATATGAAATTTACAAATAGCTCTTACATTTCCAATGAGCTGAACCAAAACTGTGGCATTGAATGCCCCCAAATGCTGGATCTAAAGTCTGCATCTCTGGTCCTGTGAAAGGATTAGTTAAACCATCACTGAAATGCAGCCACCTCTGGGCTGAAACATGGAAGCTGTTTTTAAAAGCACACAGCACCATCATGAAACTGTCCAGGGACGGGACAAAAAGAAAGCTGCTGCAAGTTGAACCCCCTGCGACAATTAAAGGAGACAAGATACAAAACACTGGCTCATGAGCTCTTTCAAGGAAAAGAAAAGAATGCAGCACTGCTGCAGACTTTAACATTTCCCGCTCCCCACAATAGCTTTTGCCTTCTTCCACCATCCAAGACACCCCTGAGTCTAGCACTATGTGCTCCACAGCAGTATCCACACCCCCCTCAGACCAGCTGAATAAACCCTCTGCAAGGCGTATGCTAAGGAGGAGCATCGTTACAATAGCCCAGAGCACGTGTGACAGAGGATGTGAGCTGGCTGGTGTGTGGCCCAAAACTGACAGCCCAGAGCTGGTTTTAGCTGCGTTGCTGGGCGGGCCTTTTCTTCCCCTCTGGAAAGCTGGACCAGCCGCCCATCTTGCCTCTGTCTAAGTCAAGCTTCTAGCCCCAGCGGCCGGCTCCAGGCACGGGCAACGCTGAAGCAATGAATGGGGATCATTCTGACATTTGCTCCCCTTGACATGTTCAGGGTTCATCCCTGAGCAGTCTGGGGCCTCAGGCACTGGTTTATTTCCAGAAATGGACTGTACCTTCCATGCTGGTGTTCTGACAACTCCAGTACCTCACTAAAGCACCCCTGACCAAATGAAATGTTCCCATCACAATAGTGGGGTAAGCAGGGAACTTACCCTCACCCCCAGAAGCCAGTCCATCGATACAACAGAGAATCTTTAGTGCCAGGAGACAGGCCCGAGCACTGCTGGTTTACTATGCATACCAAACTGGAAGCATAAAAATAGTTCAGTTAATCATCTCTGAGCTCGCATTCAGTTGTTTTCCTGCAGTGGACCACTCAGCTTCCAGATAATCTGTATTTGTAATATGGTAGACTGGAAGGCATCCCTCCATCCTTGTGCATTGTTCAGAAAACAATGTCGTAAGATGAACAGCAACAATTAATGGAAATGATTCATCTTCTGAAAGGTTCCCTCTTATAATTTGTGGGGCACTGTTCATGTTCTGAACCCCCTGGTTTTAATGCATCTATAACCGTGAAGGAGAAGTTGACCCTAAATTTTAGATTTTATTAATGAGCTTCTACTAAATCTAGGGCTACTAAAAAAGCTTCCATCTGTTATTTTTTTTAATTTCCAATGGAAATACTTTTTTAACAAATAAACATTGCCCTGCCGCATTGGCAATCCAGATGATGCAGCTCTGTGTTAATGTGTAAGGACTTGAAAGTGAAATTGACTAGAAACTGATTTAATATATTTTTTTTTAAATGAAACTACCTCATGATTTTCACTGGCCCAGCATTTAGAAATGCAAAAAGGAAACAATCAGCATAACTAGAGGAAAGTAAATGCGAATATTTAAAGCCTTTGGCTTGAATCCTTGAAGGTGCTGTTAGTAATGTAGGTAAAGAAAATTATTTTTTAAAACTGTAGGATTTTAAACCACTTTCCTTCAAATAGTGTCGCTGACTGCTTGTTTTAATGGAAGGCAATGTTACGGGGAGGAATTCGCTTTTAATCACCTGACCTGTGTGTGCCCCTAAAGATTTCTGGTCTTGGTTGTGCCACCCTTTACTTCTGCTGCTCTGGGAATACAGTTAATGGCAGCTACTCCTGTTTTATTACAAATAACGAAGTGTCCAGAAATCAGGCATGTCTAAAGGCACATGCATGTCAGGCAATGAATAGTAAATTCTTCAGGCAGATCAAGAACTTGCAGAGGTCATATTTGCTGGGTCATCCCTTTGGTCTGTTGTGACTATGCAATTTACCATCCGAATGAGAGGCTCGCACGGAGAGCAGGCTGGGGAAGAGAAAATCAGTAACAGCTGAGGGCAGCGCTCAGCACTGTGAGCTGAAAATGAGAAGTGATGTTATCTGCCAACAACCAACGGGGCTTCTGCCAAAGGGGGCAGAGGGAAGGTGGATTGAGTCAGAGAGGCAGTGAGTGTCCTCTAGGGCACTTCTGTATGTTGAGTATATTGCAGTAGAGTTTGCATGGAGCCTCAAGTAGTCAGTTAAGTCATCTTGAATGCGCATGTATGTTCCTGGTATTTATTCTCTGCCATCGTCTATAGAGCGCTGGTCAGAAATACAGCACTCTGTGTTACACACCTACGTGCATTTGGCAATGGTTGAGCTGGCAGATATAATGACGAGCACCTTTATGCCTTAAGTGTATCCCCCCCACCGCACCATGGCTACTTTACTGTTCTCTATGTTATTGTTCGTAGGGTTGTAGCCGGGTTGGTCCCCAGCATATTAAAGAGATCAGGTGGCTGAGGTAATATCTTTTAATGGACCGAATTCTGTTGGTGAAAGAGATGAGCTTTCAGGCTACATTGAAGAAGAAGAGCTCCATGGGGCTCAAAAGCTTGTCTCTTTCACCAGCAGAAGTTGGTCCATTAAAAAATATGACCTCCCCCACCTTGTCTCTCTAGTATCCATTATGTCCTAGGAGCAGTTCTCCAGGTTGGCCAGCAGATGGAGCAGTTTTCCTGTTCAAGCCTGGTATGATCCTTGTAAAATTTTTCATTGTTTTAGGAATAATAGGCCCAATCTCCGGCAGGTATAAATCGGCCGAGGTCCATGGAAGCTGCGCCCATTGACACGAGCTGGGGTTCTTCCCATGTATACATAAAATACAGAATCCAAGGTTCTGTATAACAATTCACAGGAGACTGTAAATTTGTGGGGGGGATTTTTGTAAATTATGTGTAAAATGAACTGAACAATCGATATGGGAAATATAGATCAGATTTTCTATAGTTCTCACGCTGCATAGTAGATTTTTATTTGTAGCTGAGCTCCAATTTGCAGTTAATCAGCCGAGGGCGTAAGAGGATCCTTTGATCATGTTGCTGTTTTATGATTCCTGGACACTTTATTGTTTTTATAAAGCAGCAGTGGCTGCCATTAACTGTATTCCCAGAGCAGCAGGAGTAAATGGTGGCACAACCAAGAACAGAAACCAGGCACTATCTTTCTTTCTTAGTGAATAATTGAAGGAGAAAAGGAGAAAATATGATCTAGGATCCAAACAGTAAACAAAAAACCAGGGTCAGCAAGCAGGGCAAATGCATTCCTTTCCCTTAAACCTAACTACCAATGTGTTTTTCCTTCAGTGACAGAGAAATGTCCTCAACTCTTA
Organism: Chelonoidis abingdonii; assembly: GCF_003597395.2. NCBI lineage: Eukaryota > Metazoa > Chordata > Testudines > Testudinidae > Chelonoidis > Chelonoidis abingdonii. The sequence continues at coordinate 39,219,098 of NC_133785.1, read as the reverse complement.
GTGGGGAACTGTATCGCAGAGGGGCATGTGTATCCGTGATGATGCAGAGCAATACTAATTGGCAGATCCTGCTGAGTTACATTGGTGTAAGCCTGGAGCAATACTGTGACCTGCCAAATTCTTCTCTGTTACACCCCCAAGCTTGCTACATTATTCCAGATTCCCTTTCTCCATGGGACAGCTGCTCCCCAGCGTCCCTTGAGTGGATTCCAGCTGTACATGGTGATGCTCCTGCCGCAGTGCTCCACCATCATTCATTATTCCAGATTCCCCTATTTACTCGGCTTTGTGACGAAATCCCACCAATGCTATTGAAATGTAGTGTTACCTTTGAATGAGGAGAGTGTCCTGGGCACTGCCATCATCTCTCCTTCCACCCTTGTCCAAAATGACATTCCTTTTCCTGGGTGCCAGGTATCCTTCCTCTCCTTTTCCAGGTACCTTCTCACAGCCCATTTCTTTCCTCTCTTCAAGCTCCACCTCAGGCAGAATGCAGAGGCTTCCTTTGCAATGTAACATCACTTCCATTAGCTAGGGTTGCTGTCACCTTCCTCCACTTCCAGCCCCCTTCCTTTCTCTGAGATCTCCAAGTTCTACCAGGCAACACTGGGCTTGCGTGGGTGTAGTGGGGGTTGTATTTGGCCCTTTGAGTGTAAGCTTGTCAAGGCAGATGCCCAGCACCAGATCCCAGGTTAATGGTGTCATGCTGATTTACATCAACTGAGGATCTATTTTTACATCACTGTAAAGTGCTATGTCCATCAGTGGTACTCTGGAACTGTAGATTGCTCATGACCCTGGCCGAGGTTTGAGGCTGGGAGGACCGCCTTACCTTACTGCAATGCATTGCGCAACTAACAATAGAATGCAGATGCTTTCCCATGTCGAGAAATATTTCTAATGTCTGTCCAATATTTTGGGATAGACCCTCTTGATATATGTTCTCTTCATTACAGTATCTAACTCAGGGGATATTTTATCAGCTTTGTTCATTCATTGGTGGCAGCTGGTAGAACCATCAGAAGGTGGGTGTCTTACAGGGAGTGGGAGAGAGGGGAAATCCTCTTTCTATATCCTTTGTACAGTACTGTTGGGTCAAAGATTTAGTTTGGTCCTCAAGTTCAACTGATACTTTTTATGGCTGCTCTGATACTATAAGGTGTGCAGAGCAGCTCCAGGTATGGCATGCTGCAGAACACTACTTTTACACAGCCAGAGGCTACCTCACATCAGCTTTGTGTTTGTAACATGACTCATGGGGAGTTTAAGCACAACAGCACAGACCTTTAGATCATTTGGTAAAGAAGTAACACCACTAACCAGTAGAAGCAGTAGGTTGTTATCCTCCAGTCAGCAACTAGAGGGGAATCCACCCCACACACCGCCAGTACATTCCACCTTCATCTCCACTGGAAAATTGATGCAATCTGTTACATCTACTATCAAGTTAATAAAAGTCCAAAGTTGGCTTTTGCAATGAATAGGCCCAGAGATTTCTATAAACAAAAACCTGTTTCAGTTCTGAGAGTGTTTCCTGTGCTGTGACTCTTGAGGAATGAAATAGTTGATATTTAAAGTTCAGTTCCATTTTGTCATGGATTTCCAGAACTGTAAGTTATTCAAAGGAGGAACTTTGTGTATTCATCCACAGTAACTTTTTTTTTTGGCTCTATTTCCAAGTAACTACATGCCAGATACATACTATTTCCTACTCAAACTTAGAACAGATTTTTGAATTATGGAAATACTTCTTGTCTGAACCCTGGTGGAAGGACATCTGAAACTCTGCTTGAATTGTGTCTTTCACAGAGATGTAGTTCATAAACTCAAAGCACTATGAAAGTACCAGAAGAGAATATTTTACTTGATTGTGGAGTCTGTGCACTTCATAGTAGTACCAATATCTAAGAGGAACAAATGAATATATTTTTAGCATCTCATCTGCATAATGACTCAAATGAGAATTTGTTACATGTTGAATAGGCACCGTGGAGGTTCTCTGGTTTGCAGCAGCACCTTGTACAGTGCGGAAAGAGCGCATCAGTTACCAGCAGGGATGAAATGTGGGTACTTTCTGGCACAGAATCATAGTGTTAGAAGGGTTATCTAATCAAAGGCTGTGTCTGCACTACCGCCTATGTTGGCATAATTTATGTTACTCAGAGGTGTGAATAAACCATCCCCTGGAGCGAAATAAGTTACAGCGACATAAGCACTCGTGTGCACAGCACTTCTCCCATGCTCGCAGAGGTGGTATTTTCATGCCGACAGGAGAGCTCTCTCCCTTCGGCATAGACTGTCTTCACCAGACACACTGCAGTGGCACAGCAGCATCGGTATTGGTACAGCTGCGCCACTTCCCGTGGAGACATGGCCTAACCCTCAGCGTGTCGGCTGTCTTGCTACTCCAGCACCGTTTACCTGCCCCTGTGGAGTAGGGACCAGGGCATATTTTTTGCAATGCTAATAAAACATTTGAGCACAATAGAACTCATTCTTTCAGGGTGATTTTAAAGGAAGGGGACTGGCAAAGAGATGCCTGTGGACGCTTCGCGGAGAGGTCTAGATCCATGCTGCACTGTGCTGCAATGTTTTCTTTAAAGGTAATTCCCCTTTGCAAGTATTTAAGGAGGTAAACTGGTATCTGGGCAGGAACTTATGCTGAGTAGTACACCCAAGCATCCCATTCTGCTAGGCACTGTGCTCACCCCTAGTAAAAGACAGGCCCCATGCCAAAGCATTTACAGTGTCAGTAGATAGGACAGAGAGAGGATGGGAGAAGGGAAGTAGTAGCAGCCCCATGTAACAGGTGGGGCCTGAGGAGCAGAGAGGGGAAATGACTTGCCCAAAGTCAGACTTTATGGCAGCCCTGGGAAACTGAACCCAGATTCCCTACATCCTGCTCCAGTGACTTAACCCCACTTTCTCCTAGCTCACGTGACACCTGATAACTGTTTACAAATACATGAGGGCTGGGCCCAGTCCTGCAGCCCTTATTCACGGCAGGTCATAGGAGTTTTGCTCTAAGTTTTGTTTAAGGACTGCAGCATTTTGGTTCATGGTTTGTAAGGGTTTTGTTAAGGTTTGGCACCTGGAAATTTTGTAGTAAAAGGGGTGGATGGGCTTCAGTGAAAGGAATGAGATACCTTTTTTGGGAACTGAAACAAGACCCAGCAACTCATTTCACACAGGTCAGCGAAAAAAGATGGGCCTGACTCCCCACTGGCCTGACCCAGTGCAGGGGAGGTAGAAATGCTCCCAATGTGATTCGTGACCCACGCCGCATTGGTGCGAATGATTACATGACGTGTAGGGCAGCGGTGAAACAGGCACAACAAGTGGCATTAGCTCTTGCGGATTGGGATTCTTTTCTGCATAGGCTCTTATTCGGCACTCATCATCCTAGTCTCTGAGCAGCTTCCAGTCGTGCATTTAGCATCTGTCACACATTTGTTCTCTCATCCTCTTCCCAAGAGAAGAAGCATGTGCAGTGGAGTGTCTTGTGTTGGTAGGTGTGTGGTGTGGGTTTTTTTTTAATTGAAACCAGTAAGGGAGGTAGGAGTGAAAGGCTCTGTGCTCGTATTCAACCTCCTGAGCCATTCTGCCCCCCCAGTAGAGTCTGTTTCTTTGTTACAAGTAAAATCTCAACAAGCTGCCAATGAATGAATCTGTAGCTGGATAAGCAGATAGTAACTCAGCAAAAAGAACTTTGTCTTGGTGATTTAAAATAAATCTAATAAATATTTAATGTTAAAATAACCATCACTAACTCCATCAAATTTGCTCTCAGGCGGCATGCATGGGGCAAATATTTGCTTTCTTTGCAGAAAACGGGCTATATATTTCAACTTGTGAATGAAAATACAGGTGCGGTTTCTATAGTGGCTGACTCGTATTCTTTTCCCACCAAAGACTACACTTGTCTTAATTTCCTCTCAATTACGCTCAGGCATTAACTAATACTGACTAACTACAGCCCAAAATAATTATTGCTAGCTGTTCCCTTTGTAAATATAACTCCAGCACTGAGCTAGAAGAATAATGGCATATTTACAGAAGGCAGCTAATTAAACTGAGCTTCAATTGCTTTCAGTTTGCCAGAAGGAGCCATTTTCACAGCAAAAAATGTGTGCAAGCCTGCATGCTTACCAGGAACAACTCAGTACAACATAATTCAGGGTTCCCATGACAAAAATTCAGTTCAAGACAAATTTACACTGGCAATAAAAATCTCATTAAGGAAGATATGAAGATTTCTCTTCTACATCACGACAGTTAAAAGAGGTTATCATTTTTTCAGTTTATTTAAGGAACAGTATATATTTCATTGTTCCATAGCAGCTGTAATTGCAAGTGTCTTTCAAACACTCCTTGCAGTAATGTGTTTGTCTTATTACCGTACCTTCTGAACCCAGCCTCTTGATGTATCTTCATTAGCGGAACACTAGATGCCGGATTTTCGAAGCTTTTCAGCATTCATTTCAGTTTTCCCCATTTTCTAAACGCACCTTTCTGCATCACGATATTTGTCCCTCTGCCCCAACTGCTCGTACAGCTGGTGAGTTCCGCTGCAGTCATGATCTGGCCCCTAATGCTTAAGCTTCCCTTGTGTTTTGCAGATTTTTTTACCTGGGTTCATTCATGGTGATTACAAAAGTGGTGTTCCTTTGGCAAATCAGCGCTCGAAAGAGCAGTTCTTGTGCAGCGCACGTGTTGCCAGGCCCCAGGCTTTCTCTGTCTTGCAAAAACAAAAATAAAGGGGTTGCCTCTGAGTCGTTCTTTCTCCATAACAACGAATGTCTGTTCCTTACTCCAGCGCTGCGAGAGAATCTGGCGCAAAGAGTGTTATTTACCAGAGCTTCTCCTTTGCAACAGATCGCTGTGTTTCTGGATGTGAAGCCGTCCACTCTCATGGAATTCCTGAATTTGTTTTTATCTATCTGAAGTAATGATTTGGCAGGCAGCGGCACTTCTTCCATGTTTAATTAATTCCTTTAATTTTGTGGTAAATGAGAATAATGGGGGCTTAATTTTGCTATTTATGTAAAACTGATTGGCAATTACAGAGAGCACAGGAGCTTTGGCTTTACAAACCAAAATGAAGTGACCTCTTCATCAGGACGACTTGGCATGTCTCATTCATTCATTGTGCGAAAGCCGAAATGGCATGGAAGCAGATGTTACTAAGCTGCAGTTAGGTTACATGAAGTCAAAATATGAAAATGGATTGGATTATATTTTTTTAATTGAATGTAAATTGGCACTAGGAATGTACTACAAGGTGCAGTACAGAAAGTGTTCCTATCAGCGCTAAGTTGGACATTAAGTCCCTTTACCTTAATGATGAACACAGTATAACTCTCATGCCCTTGTGTAGCCTAGCAGTAGGCAGAAAAGGCTTAGAAAGAAGCAGAGAGGAGCAATCGCTCTGTGGCTGAGGCACTGAACTGGCACTTTCCACCCCTATAAAATGAGATGGGGATAACATGACTGTTCTCCCACCCTGTGGCTGGCTTGTCTGTGTACCGTGTAAGTGCCTCGGGGCAGGGATCATCTCTTATTGTGGCATAGACAGTGCTTAGTGCTGTGGGGCCCTGAGCTTGGCAGGGGCCTCGGGAACTGCTGTGTACAGCAATAACCAGTGATGGTCAGCTGCATGCTGCTGCTCTTGGTCATCTCTGGTGTTGAGGGCTATCAGGGGATAGTGATGCTGTGCCCTTCAACTTGCTGTGTTGTAAGCAGTGCCTAGCAGGGTTGGCCAGGCTGCCGCTTTCTAGTGCAGGCATGGCAGACGAGTAGGGTGAAGAGTTATTCCACTGGGAGGAATATTCAGCCTCCAGTCTGTGAGCCTGGTAGAAAATGCGCAGCATGTGGGAGGGGACGTGGATCGGAGGAGGCATTGGTTTAAGTGTGATTCTCAGAAAGCAAACAAGGACCTTAGCGTAACCTGGTGGCCATGAAGTAATGGTCTAGTTAATGTAAGGCAGCCTGACCTACAGATTATATATTAATTATATCGATTACTTAAGAATTCCCAGTTATCACTGTGGGGGTTGACAGGTTCTTGTCCCTAGATTAGACCCAGTATTGTTGAAATGACTGTATAGTTGGGAACCCCAACGTGCATGGTTGCAACACTCACACTACAAGAACGCTTCTGTTTACAAATAGTATATTAATACATTTAGCACAGTCACAAACACTCCAACTCAGTAAGGGAAACAGAAATCATGCAAAATGTCCAGCAGAACATTCATGTACTCACAGCACCTATTGCAGAACAACCTGAAATGTTAGCCATTGTCTTCCTCATCACTGGCACCTTCCTCAGCACCCCTGGTGGCCATCGTTCCAGCACTTCCCAAGGGATATATTTCTCTCTCCTCCTGCCCACAGGCTGGCATGCAACTTGTAGAATATGTTATGCTGACACTGCTGTGTCTAATGCATATTCAGTAGCAGGTTCTGCCTCTTCCTTATTTGTATTTCTTCACCTTACTAACTCTGGAGTGTCCTCCTATAGATTAGTGTTTCAATTATCTCAACTTATTATCATATACGTTAATTCATTGCCATGACCCTCTTGTGGTCAGTCGTCTGCGGAGGTTGACTCATGTTCCTCTGGTTGGTAGGTGTCATTATGGTACATTCCAACAAAATCCCCTGCTGCACATTCTATTTACAGTTCCCAACACGTAGAGGTGACTGTTAGGTCATTTATCTATGCCCAAGTGCATAGGCCTCAAGCCTTATGTTAACTGTTGAAGCTAATGTCTTACAGGATATGGCCCTGTGGGTTCCTTGCATTATTGCTGAATCTAATAAAGGCAGAATATAATGAAGGCAAGCTAGCCCTACAGGCCACAGTCGGGCTGGCCTCCTCTGTATTCCCCACTCCACTCATGGGTCTGAACCTTGTACTTTTATATGCCACACTCACTTGGGCTCTGCAGATTCCAGACCTGCATGAGCCAGTGTTTTAATCACATGGGACTCTAGTTTGAATGAAAAAAAAGCCTCTCTCAGCCTCCTTCAGAAATGACAAGATGCATTTGTGGAGAGGAGGCTGAATGAGGCCCAGCTAAATAGGGCTTCTTTGAGTTTAGCCTCAAAATAGAATTTCAAAGGCAACCACTTGCAAATTTTCTACATCTTTTCGTCTTAATGTTGAAACCCCCTTGCATTCCCCTAGTGGCAATGTTCAGCCGCCCTTGAAATTATTTCCAGTGTACATCTTAAGTTTCAAAAGAAGGAAGGATGGGGAAAAAACAATCTCAATTCTCCTCAGTGCTGCTGCATCAATACTTGGCTGAGCTATCTAATGTTAAGCACACTGGAGCGGAGCTATCGGTGTGCTAGCTAACGAGAGGATTAGCTATGCCTGCGGATGGGCAGGCATAATTTTAGCAAGAGGGCAAATGTTTAGAAAAGTCAAACTTGCCCTCCAGGGAAGGCTTTGCTGCTCTCATATCTCCCTCTCAGGAGCTTTCCATTGCAACCGGGAAACAAAGGAAAGGCAAATGTCTGTCTGGGACTTGACGTTTATTTTGCACTGAGTCAGTACCACGTTGTTCAGATTTTGTTACTAATACTAGTAAATGCCACCATAATCCTGACCTGCCAAAGCATGTCCTCAGGAGAGCCAATTCAAACGATAAAAGCTGACTATCCTCTAGATACTCAACAGATAGCACTGTTGAAAGAAAGCCTGGGAGCAGGAAGGTGAGGGGTAATGAGCATACAGCAAATGGTTTTGAAGCTAAAAAAATAACAATTTAGCAATATCTTTAAGGGGGAAATGGACTGAGACATTTCTGGTAAGGTGGGCATGGATCGTATCCTATGGCACCATGACCAAAGGCTGTTAGCCAGCTGATCTAAGGTGCAGTGGTGGGTTTTCTAACAGCATATGGAAGAGGACTGCAAGGACTCCTCATATTCATAGATTTTAAGGCCAGAAAGCACCATTACAGTGATCTCATCTGACCGCCTGCAATGAGTCATACTGAAAGGTGAACGGTCAGGCTGGAGGGAGGTTACTAGTGGAGTTCCTCAGGGATCGGTTTTGGGACCAATCTTATTTAATCTTTTTTTAACTGACCTTGGCACAAAAAGTGGGAATGTGCTCATAAAGTTTGCGGAAGACACAACGTTGGGAGGTATTGCCAATACAGAGAAGGACCGAGATATCATACAGGACGATCTGGATGACCTTGTAAACTGGAGTAATAGTAATAGGATGAAATTTAATAGTGAAAAGTGCAAGATCATGCATTTAGTGATTAAAAACAAGAATTATTGTTATAAACTGGGGACACATCAGTTAGAAGTAACAGAGGAGGAGAAGGACCTCGGAGTGTTGGTTGATCACAGGATCATTATGAGCCACCAACGTGATATGGCCGTGAAAAAAGCTAATGCAGTCTTGGGATGCATCAGTCGAGGTATTTCCAATAGAGATAAGGAGATGTTAGTGCTGTTATATAAGGCACTGGTGAGACCTCATCTGGAATACTGTGTGCAGTTCTGGTCTCCCATGTTTAAGAAGGATGAATTCAAACTGGAACAGGTACAGAGAAGGGCTACTAGGATGATCCGAGGAATGGAAAACCTGTCTTATGAAAGGAGACTCAAAGAGCTTGGCTTGTTTAGCCTAACCAAAAGAAGGCTTAGGGGAGATATGATTGCTCTCTACAAAATATCAGAGAAATAAATACCATGGAGGGAGAGGAATTATTTAAGCTCAGTGCCAATGTGACACAAGAACAAATGGATATAAACTGGCCATCAGGAAGTTTAGACTGGAAATTAGACGAAGGTTTCTATCCATCAGAGGAGTAAAGTTCTGGAACAGCCTTCTAAGGGGAGTAGTGGGGGCAAAAGACATATCTGGCTTCAAGACTAAGCTTGCTATGCTTATGGAGGGGATGGTATAATGAGATTGGTCTTTGACTATTAGCAGTAAATATGCCCAATGGCTTGTGATGGGGTTTTAGGTGGGGTGGGATCTGAGTTACTACAGAGAATTCTTTCCTGGGTGTCTGGCTGGTGAGTCTTGCCCACATGCTCAGGGTTTAGCTGATCACCATATTTGGGCTTGGGAAGAAATTTTCCTCTGGGACAGACTGGCAGAAGCCCTGAGGGTTTTCCACCTTCCTCTGCAGTGTGGAGCACAGGTCACTTGCTGGAAGATTCTCTGCACCCTGAAGTCTTTAAACAAGGATTTCAAGGCTTTGAAGTTTTGAGGACTTTAATGGTTCAGACACAGGTTTGATACAGGAGTGGGTGGGTGAGATTCTGTATCCTGTGTTGTGCAGGAGGTCAGGCTAGATGATCGTAATGGTCCCTTCTGACGTTAAAGTCTATGATTCTATGAGAACATCAGCCTGTAGTTCTGTAGATACGCAGCCTTGATTTAAAGATTTCAAGTGATTGAGACCACGATATTAATAGATAACTTACCCCAGCCACACTAACTGGCATTAATATTGCTATCCTCCTTTAATTCTCTACTGAAGTTGTCCCAGGCCAGTCTTTCTGTGACTTTGCATGGGACCAGTGTCAGGCTAAGCAGTCTGTAGTTAGCTGCGTCATACGATTTTCCCTTTATAAATTACGGGTATGACATTAACATTTTCCCTGTCTTTTGGCTCTTCCCCAGTGTTCAAGGTTTGATTAAAAATTCATATCAGTGGTTCAGAGCACTCCTCAGGCAATTCTTTTCGTACTCTTGAGTGCGAGTTATTCAATTCTGCACATTTAAAAATGTTTAACTTTTAATCATTGCTATTTAACATCTTACCTCATTACTGAGGGAGTAGAAAGTAGTTCCTTACCATTGTAAGATATGAATAAATCATCCTGCTTTCTAACTACAGAAGAGAAAGGTTTGAATTCTTCCATCTCTTCTACAGAGTGATTGACAATTTTATGTTTCTTATCTAGTAGTGGATGTATACCACTGCTAGGATTTAATTTATTTGTGATATATTTAAATACTTCCTTTTCGTTTTCCTTAACTCCAGGCCATTTATTGAGACCTTGCGTCTTTTCTTGCTGCTGATTTGAACTAATTTCCATCGATTTTTCCGTTTGTTATCTATGGTTTTCACCTTTCATTGCTGCTTTCACCTCCATTATTAACCAGGACTTTTTTTTTTAAATTCAAAATAAGTCGTCTTTTGTGATTGCAGAGTGGTGGTGGCTTTATCATTTTGACATCTAATAAAATTCCCAATTATCACTCACATGTTTGTTTAAATTTCTCCTCCGCTCAATTTCACTCAGCCTGTTTGCAGCTCTGAGAAACTGGCCTTCTTCAAGCATCCACCTGTCTCTATAACTGGTCAGAGCTATGTTCTGTTTGCACAGACATAACAAATGAAATTAGGTCATGGACTCTTGCACCTCAGCACCCATCAGTATTTAGTTCTGTGAACAACTTGTCTTTATACATCGGAATGAGATCTAACCTAGAATTACCCTACTCTCGTTACAATAGTTTTTGCTATTACAAAGTTATCTATTTTGATGAACTCCAGGGATAGTTTCCAAGTGGCAGCATGAGACCTCCAACTGGTATCGCAATGTTTCTTTCTGTACCTCATAGATAGATGGAGGCAGGTCAGTGAGAAGGGGGATCATAGAGGATTTCTCCAATGTACTGAGGTCCTCCACCAATGTGCTCTTTAAAAACAAACAAGCTTATAATCAAGCTGCGAGTTTGGCTGTAACAGGATCCCAGCAGTTCACATCCCCAAGCAGAACGACTGCTACCTTCTGCACAAGCTGTAAGCCAGGAAGGAGCCCTGCCCGGGACGATTTGCAGTGTTGGTTCCTGATGAGCTGGAGGGGCAGGTGCTGCAGATGTAAGATCATCACCAGCTGACTAAGGGGGCTTACTGTGGAAAGGGTTGGTCTGATGGGACACCTGAAATCTTTGCCTACCTCCCTGTCTGTGCTATGACCCCCCCACAACAAATGTTGGCAGGAAGGGCCAAGAACTGGGGGGACCACAACTAATAGTTTGTAGGGAACCTGCAGCTCCCCCAGTCTAATGGTTTGGAGAGACCGTCCCCAGACCAATCTGTCTGAGAGATGAAGGAGGTACCACTAAAGCTTATTGGTGGGGGTTTACATGCAGCTGCCTTTGGCATAGCACCAGTGGGAGGTTCCAATCCCCTCCATTACAGCAGCCACAACACAGCAATTTCTTGTAGCCAGCCATAGTGGTAAAAAAACCCATGTTGTGATTGAAGAGCCGAATCATGCAACGAGGCAACCTGGATTTAATCTGAAAAAGATGGATCAACTTCAGATGTTCAGCCCTATGAACACAGAGAAAAAATTGCAAGTACCAGCTAAAAGTGATAGAAACTCATTAGGACTCCAGCTCTGTGGGAAGTTATAGAAAGCCACCAACAATATCTTTCTATAAATTAGCCGGTGATTAACGCTACCTTTTTGTTCATTCATAATTCCTGAAGCTCAGCTGTGAAACCTTCACTCGAGGAGTTCTATGAACAATACAATTTTAGCTTTATAGTCAGACCCTCATTACTATGAACAAGTAAGATATCCTCTACCTCTTACTGTCAGCAGTTCATATACTTATCTGCTGTAGCTTAGCATTTTACAAGCATGGGCTGGGTAAGCTGGTAATATTATTTTTCCTTTCACAGTTAATTTTTTTCTGTAAAATAATTCTTCCTGTGCCTGCAAAAGCCCCAAACCAGTATCATCTGTGTTGCACACAAGTAAAAGCAGAAGAGTATTTTTCCCAGTTAGACACAGAAATCTGTCCACGTAATGCCCCTGCCTATCTTGATTTTGTAACAGTTCAGTTGCGGTCCGTTTAGAATTGGATTACGACTGATCAGTCCCTGCATTCTAATTACTTCCCACAACGCTCCACTCACTGACGTATACAATAAAGCTGAGGCGACTGGAAAGCCTAAGGGATCAATTCCAAATATCACCTTGTAATAAAAACCGTAGTTCCTTAATTTTTTGTATTGATTCTGTACTCACTCTCCTCTAATGTGGCTTTGATGATAAAACTTCGTGACTGACAATGCCCTCTGCCTACCTGATTTCAACAGCAGTCCCCAGGAAGGAAATGTGTTTTGCTTCAGCAGCAATTTTGCTCCAGTCAGTTCGCAGGATCTCTCTTATGGGCAGGAATTTACCATGTGTCCTTTTCCCTTTGAAGTTTATCATCCATCTTTCTAGGGGCTCCATCCTGCATGCTGGGCTGCTGGAACAAGTTGTATGGTGCTGAGAGCCATTGAACCAAATTGTAACCCCTATATGTGATGGAAACCACTTCAAGCCAGAGGCTGTGGCAGCAGCACCTGTACTTCCAGCATCTGTGCCTGCAGGCATGAAGTCAATAAGATTCTTGCTGCTGATTTTCCCTGATTTCAGGATTGGGGCCCTTAAAGGGAACTGGAAATATTTAGGAATCTCTGTGTACATCATTTATATGTATGCTGTAGATAGACACAATCACGTTTTTTTTCAAATGCAATTTCCAATATGTTGGTTGCATGGTATACAACAGTTAAATACAACACACATGCTGGTGCACTGGCATGTGAGTGGAATTTAGTTAACTAACACTTAGCATTACCTACCATTCACAGCCAGGAATTTCAAAGGAGCCTAAGGGATTTAGGCATCCAAATACTATTGAAATTCAAAGGGCGTTGGACACGTAACTCCTCTGGAAATCCCAGCCTGCATGTTCAAAGTGCTGTGTGATCATTAATTATATACTGTAAACCTCTTGTCTTCAACCCTAGACTGGAAACCTCATGAGCACGGGCTTTCTCATCTCTCATCTCCTGCTGCTAGCTAGACCATGAGGAGTGTGAACGGAGTCTTTACAAAATAATGAAATATAACTGGAAGTTCATCATCCCCTGTTACAGGTACTTTGCGGTGTCAATCCACAAGGGATATGAGTTTGTTTCAACTCCAGTTAGACAGTCTTGGCTTTTTCACTGAAGCTGTTCTAGCTCATGCTTTCAGCTCCGAGGTTCCTGGTTCAGTCCCTAGTGAGTTAGCCAGGATGGCGGCTGTCCCACACACTTCAGAACCATACCAAGACTTGGTTCATGTTAAGTTCCAGATTTGGGAAACATTCAGGGAATCACATTTTCCACAGTAGCTCTCTCATCTCTATTACCAACAGCATTTCATGGCCTGGTACATCTATTAGACTTGAATGGACTCAACTGTAAACATTTTTGGCTCATGAGTCCAGTCAAAATGATCCAACTCACAATCTGTTGCCCTAGAGCTGTTTACAAAATGTGAGAAAATCACAAAGTGCTCATGGGGAACAGCAAAAGAGGCTAAAACTGTTGATTAAATGACTTTCTGAGCGTTTTTAACAGTATAGCAGCAAACTAGACATTGTAATGCAGGTTTAGGAGCCTTTCTCCTTGGCGCTAGCTATGTCTTTATTGAACAACAACACAAACCTGCACAATTGACGAAGTGCGAAAAGATGATTGCTAACACAGTGACTTTTTATACTGAACCAAGGGCTGGTTTTCCCAGAATCAAATGCAGATTGAAAGAGCTAAAAAAGCAATTAAGCCCCCAGGCTGCGCTGAAATGGGCATGGATAGACCCTGACCCTAGGCAGAACTGTATTGTTGTTAGGAGCGATCCATGTGAGAACAAGGGTCTGTTTGCCCTGTTCTTACTGCAGAATCAAGCCTAAACGTGCTTTAAGATCTAAACTTGATCAGCAGATGCTAGGAAAATACAGAGCTGGAACAAAAATATCTCCCACAACAGACCTTGTCTCATCTGAAGGAGCCTAAGAGTCTAGCATCTTTGTCCCAGTTCAGAGCAGCTGCACCTATATTCGCAGTCCGTGGTCCAGCGAGGGCACCTATTCTAAACTCCTGCCTCCTCAGCCATCACCTCTCTTGGGCAGAGACCCATGTCTCTCTTCCTCTTGACCAGGGTATCGCCAGGCTGCTCAGTTCCCTGACTACACCATAAGTTCCCCAGCAAGTCAGACGGCTTAGGCAGGTCTGCTTTTTGTGCTTTCTCCTCAGAGCCTAGAAAGAGTGTAACTGCTTCATTAGATGGTACCACACAGCTTTGCTAAGCAAGCCCATTTATTAAGAGAAAAGCATTCCAGAGAACACATTAGAACACTACAGAACTTTTATACATGGCAATAAGCTTACCAGAGTACCTTCCCCAGCTCCAGCAAGGGCTCTGGTAGGAGTCAGTCCTTCAACCTCACACAGGGATTTTTCAGTGGTTACAGAACAAGCACTCTTGGGCATAAATTAGCCTTTCCTTTGTACAGCCTGGAGCTTTGAGCTGTGCAGGCAATCGAAAGTTTGGAAACCCCTTCACTATGTGTCTGGCTCATTGTTTAAAATAGTCCTTTGATGGTCAGAACATGTCCCAGAGTTTACACCAGCCACGCCCACCCCCTCTTCCCTCACAGAGACATTCCATACAATCCCACAGTGACAAAAAACTTTGCATTTATCATGCAGTGGACTTCAACTCTCTTTCAAGAGAATTCACAAAGATGTCGCATGAAACTGCCATCTCGGTCACAGCCCTGACTTCCTGTACAGTGCTGTGTGTGATGCAGATTATTACATTCCACTGAACCTCCACACGGTGGTACGAGAGGCTTCTCAGCCAGAATGCTGAACTTTCTGTTGGCTGAAGTCAGGCAGGGATATAATTTTGAATGTAATGCTGTAATAATGGTGCCATTAGTTAGGAGCTCATTAAAGTGATGGCTCTGAAAAGATTTTTCTTGCCTAATATCCTCTTCCATCAGTGTGTCAAGCCTGGGACCTAGTGAAGAAAAGAGCTGCATGCTATTAACACTCCTTTAATTATCTTCTTTTACTTGTAGGAGCTGCTGGATTAAGAATGTTCACCCTTGAGCTACCACACTCTGGGCCTTTTGTCTCCTGTTCCCACCCAGGCCTCCATGTAAACTGCTGAACAGCTCCAAGTCCTGACACAGCCTCTGATTCCCTTGAACCCAACAGGGGTTGTGTTCAGCACATTCAGGCCCAGCTCCACAGGGAGGCATTGGTGTCGCCTGCCAGGAATGGCCTTCCAGCCATTTTCTGTATACCTGGAACAGGCTCCTTCCTCAAGGAGCCAGGCTGGTCTGATCTCCTTTGAAAGCACACATCTTTTGCTAGTTTTCCTCAATTAACCCACCCAACCCTGCTTTCCTGCTCCCTTCCCGAGTCCCACATTGTTATGTTTCAAGTTAGTTACAAACAATAAACTACTGGCTCTGAAGGTTACAGTGTAACATTTTTATTTGTTAAAAGCCAGAACCATAACATATAAGAACCCCAAATCTGAGGGACAAAGCCAGGCTGTTCTCTAAAACAGAGAAACATAACTCATCATTTAAATAAATCTCCCCCTTAATTAAGTTAGGCAATTTTGATTATATTCCTCTAATGTCCACTACCTTTCTGTTCTCATCACAGTCTGATGGCACTCTGGGAAGCAGTGTTCAATTATAATTGAAGTAACCCATAATTCAGAGCCAAATTATAACATATAAATCCATCTGATCATTAAGGAATAGAATAGATTTCCACACTAGTGTCATTTGGATTGATTAACAGTGTTTCCAGGGTCTTAAAAAGGTGAGAAAAGGCTGAATTTCAAAGGCATTTTTAAAATACAGATACACTATTCTGGTACACAGATTTCAACTGTAACACTTTTGTGGATTGGTTACCTGCTTGGATTCCAATTCTAAACCTGGACCTTCTCGCATTTCTGGAACAGGACTTTAGGTATAATTTTATTTAGTGATTTTATTGAATCTCTTTTTTGCATGACATAAATGCTTGAAAACTTGATATATTAGTGCAGGGGTTGGCAACCTTTCAGAAGTGGTGTGCCGAGTCTTCATTTATTCACTCTGATTTAAGGTTTTACGTGACGGTCATACATTTTAACATTTTAGAAGGTCTCTCTCTATAAGTCTATAAACTATTGTTGTATGTAAAGTAAACAAGCTTTTTAAAATGTTTAAAAAGCTTCATTTAAAATTAAATTAAAATGCAGATCTTATCAGTTTAGTGCAGTGGTTCTTAACCTGGGGTGCACGCACTCCCTGGGGCAGGGCCAGTGAAAGGATATTTTGTGCCCTAGGCAAAACTTCCACCTTGCGCCCCCCACCCCTCCTGCACATCGGTTCATTGAGGGGCAAATCCCAACTAGCCTTTATAGACTCCAGGGGCCAGCCATGCCCGGGGCTGCTCCTCAGACCAGGTTCCCCCCTCCCCAGCCCCTGAACTCCCCTGAAGGGTGCATAGTCCCCCCTCAAGCCCTCCCCACCCAGTGGCCCCTGCCCAAGTCCGCTCACTGCAGCAGCTCAGCAGGGAGAGCCACTTTCTGGAGGCACCGGAGAACCAGAGTGTCCTGCTAGATGATCATGCAGGTCCCTTCAGGCCTTGGAACCTATGGGAGGGGAGGGCTAATGTAACGCCCAATGACTGGAAGTTAGCTAATGTAATGCCAATATTTAAAAAGGGCTCTAGAGGTGATCTCGGCAATTACAGACTGGTAAGTCTAATGTCACTACCAGGCAAATTAGTCGAAACAATAGTTAAGAATAAAATTGTCAGACACATAGAAAAACATAAATCTTGCAACAGTCAACACGTTCTGTAAAGGGAAATCGTTCTTAGCTAATATGTGATTCTTTGAAGGGTAACAAAACATGTGGACAAGAGGGATCAGTGGAATGGTGTACTTAGATTTCCAGAAGGCCTTGACAAGCCCTCACCAAAGGCTCCTACATAATTAGCTGTCATGGGATAAAAAGGAAGTCCTTTCAGGGACTGAGAACTGGTTAAAAGACAGGAACAAAGGGTAGAATTAATGGTAAATTCAGAATGGAGAGGGTAACTAGTGGTGTTCCCAAGGGTCATTCTATGACCATCCTATTCAATTTATTCAACAATGATGAGAAAGGGTAAACAGTGTGTGGCAAAGTTTGTAGTGATACTAAGCTACTCAAGATAGTTAAGACTAAGCAGATTGTGAAGAACTTCAAAAAGATCTCACAAAACTAAGTGATGGGCAACAAAATGGCAAGTGAATTAATAGGGATAAATGTAAATAATGCACATTGGAAAAATACTCACTATACATACAATATGATGGGCTAATTTAGCTACAACGAGTCAGGAAAAAGATCTTGGCGTCATTGTGAATAGTTCTCTGAAGATGTCCACACAGTTGCAGAAGCGGTCAAAAAAGCAAATGGATGTTAGGAATCATTAAAAAGGAAGAAATAAGACTGAGATATTATATGCCCTTATATAAATCCATGTAAGCCCACATCTCGAATACTGGTACAGATGTGGTCTCCTCACCTCAAAAAGATATTCTAGCACTAGAAAAGGTTCAGAAAAGGCAACTAAAAGATTTAGGGGTTTGGAGAGGGTCTCATACGAGGAAAGATTAAAAGCTAAGGCCCTTCAGCTTGGAAAGAGGGACTAAGGGGGATATGATAGAAGTATATAAATCATGAGTCATGTAGAGAAAGTGATAAGAAAATTATTACTTATTCCCATAATACAGAACTAGAGTACCAATGAAATTAATAGCAGCAGGTTTAAAACAAATAAAAGAAGTTCTTCAGCAGTGCACAGTCAACTTGTGGAAATCCTACCTGAGGAGGTTGTGAGGCTGGACTAATAACAATGTTTAAAAGGGAACTGGATAAATTCATGGTGGCTAAGTCCATAAATGGCTAAGAGCCAGGAAGGGTAAAGAATGGTGTCCCCAGCCTCTGTTCATCAGAGAATAGAGATGCATGGCAGGAAAGAGATCACTTGATCATTGCCTGTTAACTTCACTCCATCTGGGGCACCTGGCATTGGCCACTGTCAGTAGACAGATACTGGGCTAGATGGACCTTTGGTCTGACCCGGTAAGGCTGTTCTTATGTTCTTCCAGATGCCTGGTGGACAATCCCTCCCAGTCACACTTTCACAGATCCTCTCCCCTTCCATTTGCACATATGTGATATCCCTGTGGCAGCTGCAGCCAATGCTCACATGGGAAAGCAATACTGGGAAAGCATTTCAGGTAGTTTTTACATTTTGAATGTGATTTAGCAGCTGGAAATAAGGAGGTAGAGGCAGCATCACATGACCAGCCTGCTCTGTCCGACAGGTGCTCTGTGCACAGCCTGTGCTCCATGCACGGCTCTGTGTCAAGCCTGGGTAGCCAGGTGTGGGGCCAGGGATCAGGTGCTGGAGGGAAGAGGGAAGGAAGCATTCCACAAAGGCTCTATACAGTAGTGGAAGAGCTGCTCCTGCACCCCTGAGCTTTCAGTAACCCCCCTCCTAGTGGGTTCACATTAGGTTCACTGACTCCACCTCTGCTCTGGCCCCCCCAATTCTGCTATGCAGAGAGGTGCCAGGGACCCTGGTGGGGCAATGCATTGCACCATGCAGAGGCTACAAATCTACTGCAGAGCTCCCTCAGCAACAACTCTTCAACCTCCACAGCCATGGATGAGAAAGAAGGAGGCAGAACTGTCAAAATTCAGTGACTGGTTCCCCCCACCCATTGTCTGACTTGCTCTTTGGGGCAGGGACTAGCTTCCCTCTGTGCCTGCACAGCGCCTGGCACAACAAGGCCTGGATCTCAACTGTGGCCTCTAGGTGCTACTGAAATATTACAAATAAATAACAATCTGTTGTAAACCATCATTTGGACGCTGTCCTGGCACTCTCTGACTAAAGGGAAGATTTATTGCTGATGGATAGTTTGATGTGGTGATGTCTT
The DNA here is from genome assembly GCF_003597395.2 of Chelonoidis abingdonii. Lineage (NCBI taxonomy): Eukaryota > Metazoa > Chordata > Testudines > Testudinidae > Chelonoidis > Chelonoidis abingdonii. The sequence goes on along the minus strand of NC_133785.1, from coordinate 39,200,267 downwards.
AAGGGCATTTCTGCTCAGCTTTACCTGTCTCTCTTTAAGTGCTGAGATACGAAGGTGCATCTTTATGCAAGTCAATAAACAGTAACAATAGGTTGCTTGCCAAGGTTTGTTTGTTTCTCACGTGCCATCTTCCTTCATTGACAACCGGCAAAATAGTCCCGGGGGTTGGCAGGGTTTTTGTCACGCAGTCTGTCGTTACAGGAACAGAGCAACTTGAAATTTGCATTTCTGTTTGAAAATGGTGCACCTAATATTATTACAGGTAACAGCTAAGGTGACCAGACTGCATGAGATTATGCTGCCTCGCATTATCCTTTGACTCCACAGTTCAGGTGTGCCCTCTTGCTCTGGTAGTTAACTTGCCATAACCCCATCCTGGGCGTGACATGATCTCCCCTCCCCACTGCCCTGCCCCGGTCTGATTCAGTTCTGCTACCTATTACCTTGCTTGTAGGAGCTAATAAACCAGTGCACCTGCCAAGTGCCTGGAGTCGAGATGAAGAAATGCTGGGGTTTATTAGGTTGATTACTCCCTTGTGCGGCTCCATGGGTGAGCCATATGTTCTGGCTGTAAATATGTAGCTTGAGCAGACTGGCTGGACTGTACGCTACAATGAACTGCAGTGGGACAAGGCAAACTTGTCCCATTAGCACAGCATCTGCATGAAGACAATTGCATGCAGTGGGATGTGGCAGAAAACATGGTTGATTTCTCTTTGTTCAGATGCACACCAGAGCAAACCTCAAAAGAGCTGAATGTCTTGAAGAACGGATCATATCAATGCTGATAATCTTGCCCAGCAATAATGCAGTGGATTGGCTGTTGAGGGGATACTGACCTTAATCTCCTTTACTTTGGTTTTCTCTCCTATAGGTTAATAAAGGGGAAAGTGCATTATGTGCCACAGGTGATTAGGCCCCCTCGGTGCCCTCTGCAGATGGCTGACACAGCAATCAGAGACACTCCTAAAATAATTGACAGACAAAAGTAAAGTGGTGCATAGAGCTAAGGTGGAGGAAGGAGACTCTCCCTGCATTCCCGAATGCACCATTTAAATGTAAGTAGATCTTATTAAGATTCCGCTTGGCTGTTAACGACTCCTCAGCCATCACTCATAGTTTAGAATCACTATTAACAGGGGAAAGAGATTATTTTAGGCTACTTTGAGACACCATAGATACACATAGCAGGCTTTCCACCCTACTTAAACTTGTACATCCCTGTCCTGTGATGTGACAAGTACAATGCTGAAAATACAGAAGAGTTGGCACATAAAATGCAAGTCTACTTTATCCACCCTGTCAAGACTAGAAAATTTTTGGATGAGCTGCAGAGGTCAACAAATCACCAAAACAGCCGCTAAAGAAGAGAGATCAGTGTGAGTTCAACTCATTAGAATTTTCCTTAATGTATGCTACAGAGCCTCTCTCAGACCAGGGGACTGAACATGATCTTGGCAAGCAGAAGAGCGTGCGTGGACTTGTAGGCATGTACAAAATGGACAAGGTTGATGTGAATGACCTTCAGCATTGAAACATGATTGTTCCTGTCATTTGAGAAGGCCCCATAGGAAGAAAAGGTCAACAGTGAATCTTTAAATTGGGTATGGTGAGAATCAGGCTTTTCTGAACAGCTCTCTGTAACAAATCCAAGTCAGGCTGCAGACAAGTGTGTTGTATTTATCTCTGTGTGCTCTGCTGCTACTGCCAGGGGGCATGGCTCTCCAGCTGGTATCACCGCCGAAAGAGAGGAGCAGGCAGTGTAAATGTTTGATCATTTGTTTGGAAGATATCTTCCGCTCTTCCTATAAGCAGCAAGAGAGCCCATTGAGCAAATGAAAGTGGAAATGTACATGTCACTTCTGTTTCCCAGAGCAGACAGCATAATCAGCATAGGTCCCATCCTGCATGTCTTACATTGGGCAAACTTCCCAGTGATTGCAAAGGACGTTTTGCCCAAGGTCTGTGGAGTTGGACCCAGCATCTATGTCTCCATTTATTAAAAAGTTCTGATATTGAAAACAGTAACAGTTGGGCAACAGAAATTTCAGGAACTTCTCGTAGGTTACTCTTCATTAAAAAAGCTGAAGATGGCAATGGGAGCAAAGACATTGCAGTGGGCCAATAGTGTAAAAGATTCTCTCTCTGCTTGTACAATATGTGCATGATCAGAAGGCTAAAGGAATCAAAATTATTTCAATTTCAAATAGGCCGAGACTGTAGGACCTGCTATTTAAGATGTATGGGTACTAGAGAATTGTTCTTAATGAGCAAATTTGGATGTTCAGAGTGTAACTGACTTGCAAAATTAAAAAAAATGTTATCCCTCTACATACTTTGGAACATTAGCATTGAACTGGTTTGGTGTTAACCTCATCAGACTAGGGGAGATATGACAAAACAGAGTAATGCCTATTGACAGTGTGTGCTAAGAAATTAGCCTCTCTACAGCATGTTCCTTGCCTTACAGTGTGTCTTTAAAAACCTAAAAAAATGCTCATTCTAAACAAAACATTGCATTTGACTTGAAACAAGGTTTTTAATTGCCAGCAAAGTGAAAAACCCATTATTTGCACAGCTTTGATCTTTCAATTAGACCTTTTAACTCAAGTTAAAACTACACCGTGCTTTGCCTTTCTTAGGATTTTACCTTGGGTTAACTAACGTGGTAAGACTCTTTCCCCGCATGACGACACACTCTGTTGTAAAGCTGTCCTTCAGAACTGTAATTCCCCTTCCTGTCTATCTCATAGTGGGGAATAGCTTTGTCCCTTCTGGACCCTTTTCACTAAATGCTTAGCGTTGTCATTCCAGCTGTGTGGTAAAGCACCTTTCTCATGAATCCAGTCGTGTTAACTAAACCTTGGCAGGCCAGAAAGGGACATGCACTCCTGACAAATATTTACAGATCAGATTCTGAGTAGCCCAAACCTTGTTTGTTTTGTAGATGTGCTGTTTGTAATGTCAGGCCTTGTGCTTACTCCCTTCCTTTTCATTATTTTTCTCCTTTCTTGATCTTGTTCTCCCCTCCTTTGTGTCCTTGATTTAAATTTTAAAGGGAGGTTTTAATGATGTTTTTATTGAGTCTGAATCTTGGCAGTATTTATTGAGTTACACAGCTCCCTGAGCACCGTAGGCTTGCGTTGGTGTGCTTCATGATTATTTCTTGTATCAATAATTTACAGTAATTGGCAACGAGCTACCACCAGCTCTGCACTTGGTAAATTTGAGCCTAAGAGCAGAGATGCTCTTCTAATGAGGGCCAGATGAATGACAAAATCCACACCTATGGCCAGAAGTGATGGGGACATTTAGAGGAATGAAATGATCAAGGAGGTATCCCAGTCTCCCCAGATGCATAGCTTGTCTATCCCAATCAGTTCAGTCATGTCCTATCCTCTAGGTCAGATTAAGGCATTGTGCCTTAGGCCCCAGCTCCTGGAGTCATGTCACTACACCAGAATCTCAGTTTTCATTTTAAAAAATGAGGGGATTCTAGGTCTCCTAGCTGAGGAGAAAAGCTAAAAAATCTGATCCAGGTGTATCCAATGCAGGGGTGTCTGCCTGAGTCTGAAAAGAGCCTGAAACAATAGCTCTGAGAGGTGTGAACTGGTCTAGTCATCTCACTGGAGCATTAACTACAAGACTTACCATTCTGAGGTGGCCTCACTACTCTCTGCAGGGGCTCAACGCATGACTGTAGAAGAGTCCAGCAGGCCCATCCCAGCCATTCGACCTGATGAACCTCAATTGCTGTGGTAAGAATTTGGGCAGGGGAAAAAGGGGCTGCTGGTGCCACGCCTGCCCCAGGGACAAAGGGGCTCCTTTCATTCCCAAGGAGCAGAGTGCCGGGGGGCATATCACTAGCCCACCTCTCTGGAAGACAAGGAGGTGCATGGCATTCCAAGTATTGGGAAAGAAACTCTGTACTGTGGTGTGCTTAGAGCCTCGGGTTGCCTTACTTTAACCCTCACCTCCCCACCAGAGAACATGTGGGCTGCACATAATGCATAGTACACTTGTGGTTTCTAGCTTCTATACAACCCTTTGCTGCTACCAGAGTGACTTGCCCATCAATGGGGATCTTCTGTGTGATCCAGAGATGCATCACATGCTTTGCTAGACTAAAAATGGCTATCTCAAACTTTCTTGATTACATTTGTGCCTGCAACTCGCTGCCTGCGAGATGAACTGCAAAGCAGTGATACTGATGAAGATTAAACGAGCGGAGGGCGAAACCTGAGCTGAATTTTTGGAGGATAATTAGTGACTCTGGTACTCCTGAGGAGAGTATTGTATTTTACTTTCTTCTATTATCTGTGCGGTACTGGGGGAAGGCTGGGCAATTCCCTCCTGCTCCTGCTCTAATTAAAAGGTCTCTCTGGGTAAGGGTTGGAACGTTAGGAAGGAGCAATAAATTAACCTGTGTGCGTTCTCTGCACTGAGCTCAAGGTGTAACAGTAAATAAGTCTCTCTCTCTCTTGCAGAAATTGGAAACCTTTAAGCACCTGCTGCTGCTGCTGCTGCTACAGTGAAGAAACTGTTGCTTTTTCCTATTATAAATGCCAATTTTTAGGGGCTTGCAACAGCCACTTTCTTTCACCAGAGGGGGAAGCTGAATGCAACAGTTTTTGCACTTTTAAATCAGTTGATGTTATGGAAAATGCTAAAGCACAGTTGGATGACCTCATCTTTGCTGAGGATATTGACCTGCTTAATTCAACACCTGGTTGAGTGGACCCAGCTTCTGGCAGACACAGCAAAATAAGCTGGTTTGTTTATCAGCATGGGAAAGGCAAAATATATGGTTGTCAATGTCTCCGAAGTTACCATCAGTGCAGGTGGAGAAACTCCGGAAGAAGTCATTCGTTTTACCTCTCTAGGGAGTGAGACATACCGTGATGGTGACACTGGTCTACATGTCGAGCAGCAACTATCAAAAGAAACAAATAACATCCATAAACTTGAAAAGATTTGGGAAAAAATAACATAACTAGCACTGAGACAAACGTACACATTATTAAGATGGGCAACATGTCTGTCATCCTTCATGAAGCAGAGTCATGGAAATTGAGACGATCGACTCATTCCAAAGTAAATGCCTGCAGAAGCTTTTCAGATTCTACTGGAAAGAATCTCTTACAGTATCAGAAATTCTAAAGAGAGTAAACCAGCCTAAAGTATCGAACCTGGCAAGGATTCCCTTTAAGGATGCCACCATGTTCTTATGTTCACCAACAGGACTTACACATCAAGTGATAATGGACTCCATCTGGGCAGAGAAAAAGAGGGCAACCTAGAGAAACGTGACACAGAATAGCAGAGAAAACAAGCTAAATGTGTCAACATAGCTCTCAGAAGCTTGAACAGCCCAGCACCAGACTGAAATATATGGTGGAAACCGGTGGCCACCATAAGCACTGGAGAGCACAGAAGGGTAAATCCGCTGGTTCTGAAAGCTGCATGCAGTACTGCTCTGCGTTCAGAGGTTACCCAGATGGATTGTTGGACGAGGGAAAGGGCAAGGTAGGTCTCTGCTGGTGTCAGAGGGAAGGGGAAGGGATCCCCATCCACTGCAGTCCAGTGAGCATCCCACAGGCTGCCTTTGCTTTTGTGCCCCAGTACACAGGGTAGGCTAGTTAGCACCTCTCCTTCACCCCCAGAGCTCCTCCTTCAGACCCAAATCAGGCCCAGACAGGGGCTTGAGGGAAAGACAGCACACAGGGAATGGAGCTGGTCAGGCAAGGGGTGGGGCAGAGCTCAAGGATTTGCTAATCTTTCTGGCCTCCTTCCCTTCAGAAGGGCTATGGGCCACTGAAGCGTCAAGGATACAGTGACAACTGTGTCATGTTCTCCAAGGCTGCTGTGGCACCGGGGAAAAGGCAGCGCACAGCTTTCTATTTGGGCCGTGCACTGGAAGAGAAGGTTTGTTCTGTAAGTCTCAGTCGATTTTTTTCCCCTTTAAGTGGAACTCATGCATACTGTAAACAGAGCAGAAAGCACATGCCCTATTGAATTTTCATAGGTAAGTGTTTCAGATCCAGGTTTCCCCAAAGCTCCAGACATGTATTATTTACAGCCCTGACTAATAATGTAACAAAGCTGTATGGCATTAAAATTGTTCTATAAAATATTAAAATTATTACTTTTGGGGAGCTTGACTTAAGGTGCACAATTTATATGAAACAATATGAATTATTTTCTGTTACAAAGCTATTCAGTGTGGGCTCCGTGTATTACAGTTATTAATCTTTCTATTTAAATGCAAATTTTCCCTTGCAACTCAGAGCTAAAGACACTTTTTAGACAACTAATAAAACACAGCTTTGATCTTCTGATTTATCCATCAGGGAGATGCCTTTTTTTTAGTTGTGTTTAGTGTGTCTCTGGCAGAATACACTGTTCTTCTATTGCACAGATGCTTTCTTCAGAAATACATTTTTAAAAACCATGCGGTGTTGAAAAAGAAAACACACCTTTGGGTTATTTGGACAATCCTTAGGCTTGTAAAGTTGTATTGTTTTTATTATAGAGAAAAATCTCTTTGTGGGCAGGTTATCCCCTGCAAACAGGGCAGGTAATTAACTACTGGAACAATTTACCTAGAGATGTGCTAAATTCTCCTCATTTGAAGTTTTCAGATCAGGATTGAATGTCTTTCTAAAAGATCTGCTTTAGCTCAAACAGAAGTTTTGGGCTTGATGAAGGAATTACTGGGTGAGGTTCTTTGACTTGTCTTATGCAGGAGGTCAGACTAGATGAGCATAATCACCTCTTCTGGCCTTAATCTATCAATTTATGAAACAGGATCTTGATAATCAGCATATTTGTTCTGCTAATCCCAGAGTTGGCTGCAAAAGGACGTTGCATGTCATCTCCATTGCCAATACTCTCCCAAAATACCAAATCAGCAAATCCTTGAGGTAGGTGTGAGCAGCTCATTCTGCTATGTGGCAAATATGCCAGACATACTTTGGTCACTTTCTCTTTTTTTACCTCTCTTCTTTTTTTGTTTTAAGGTTTAAAGATACAATGGAACTCCATGCTTGTTCCTATGAGATGTATTTTTAAAAATTGCCACATTGCAAGAGACCAATGGTCCATGCAATCAGTGCTGGGTTTACAATGGTGCCATGGTGCTGGGCCCACCTTCAGACCCCGGCCCCTGGACTGTGCTCCGCCTATGCAATGCCTTGAGGTCCCACCTGCCACTCGCTCCTCTCCTCCCCCTGCTCGCTCCTCTCTTCTCCTCCTCCTATGTGAGTGGGGAGTGGGGGAAAAAGGCTGAGTTGCAGCAGGGCCTTGGGAGCAAGCTGGGGGGGCGGCGACAGTTGAGGTGCCAGGGCCCACAAAAGATTAATCCAGCCGTGCATGTCATCCAGTGTCTAATCGGTGACCGTTGCCCATGCCAGATGCTTCTGGGGGCTTCCATATGCAGGTAACAGCACAACATTATGCTAAGGGAAACAATGTTTCTGGCCCTAGCTGGTAATCAGTTGCTATCCTGAAGCATGAATGATAGCCTGAAGTCATAACGACAGCTAACTCCCGCCAACTCTTGCTCAGACTAGTAGTGCCATTACCCAAGCAGCCCCAAGGACTACTCCCACAATCAGTTTGTAGCACCTGGCTCCTGGCTACCACTAGCCTACATTAGCAAAGGAGATGGAAAGCCATGTTGGTATTGACTCTCCTTTCTTGGAGTCCTGAGTTAGCATAGCACTTAATTATAAAATGGAGTCAGATGTTCTGGTTGTACAAATGGTTTGAGTTCCTGCCAGTTTTCTCCCAGCTATCTTCTGTGGGGCACTGGAGGGTGCTGCATGCTTTTGTCCTTTTTGGTACTGCTTACCTCTGTTTGCTGGACGTCCCACCCCACCTCACTCCCTATTATTTTTAGCATTATAACCTGTAGGAAGCAGCTCACCAGGTCAGCCAATGAAAACACAGGTAATTGAATAGGTTAAAGCAGTGAGCAGTGTTATAATTAACTGAATATATTAGGCCTTTTCCCATTCTGACACCTTGCAAGAATGAAAGTTTAATGAGAACAGCGAGAGGCCCAGAAGTAATCCATTTTCATGGTGGAGATTGTAATGAAGGTGTGAAATAATGCACAGTAATTAAACCCGTTTGTAGCAGCCTCACTGTGGTACAGTTGGGCTCTGCCAGACTTTAGAAACTGATAAACTGCATATACATTCTTCATAACTTCTGGAACTGTGCTCATACAGAGTGTAACACATCATTCCCTGAATACTCTCGCTATAGTCCAGGGTCATAAAAGTCGGTAGGGACTGAACTATGAAACCAAATGTTTCTTGGCAATGAATACTAAGAGGAATGTAACCAAGTGAACACTCTATTTGTGCACCATGGAAAAGAGGGTCAGGTACTACCTGTATGGTAGCAAGGCAGTCATCAGTTTTGAAATGGTATCAGGCACGTCTCTGCAATCCATACTCATCAGTGTGAGCAGTTTGCCACATTCTAATAGAAAACCACTAGTAATGATTATTATTTACTCTCTGTCTGACCACAGCGCCTCGGAGACCTAGCCACAGGTCAGGACCCATTTGTGCCAGGGGCTTAACCAACACAAAACAAAATGACAGTCCCTCCCAAAGGAGCTTACAGACTACGTCTGAGACAAGAGACAACAGGTGAATAGAGCCAGACAGATGGGGGAGTACAAAGAAACAGTGAGACAGTGTTGGGCAGCATGATGGGCAGTGGTCTCTGCATACCAGCAGCCTAGCGGTGGTCACTATTTTTGTAGGTCTCATGGAAAAGGAGAGTTTTGAAGGATTCAGTGCAAAGCTGCCAAGGAGGCTGCAATGAATTTCCATAAAGATGTTCACTTACTTATTTGCATCTGGAGATTCCATGGCTGTTTATTAACATATAATACTGAAGTAGCAGCTTTAAACACCAGGCGGCCATGTGTGCTAAAATCCTGCCATTCTTGGCCGTGGTGTAATCTGTCTGCCTTAATTTCCAGGTGGGATGTCACAGCAGGGTGAAATTCACCCCGGCATGGCGGGCCAGTGCCAGGCATGTGCACCTGTGGTGAAGTGTGATTACCATGGTGTATGCTAGAAGGCTGCATGCTGGCCCTCTGTGCAGGAATGAATTTCACCCACAATGCTGAATTCTGGTCATGGCTGCTTTCCCCAGGGCTTCAGTCTTGGCCTCAGGGATTTTCAGTGCAGAGGCAGGCTGGCTTGATCCCAGAAATGGGTAAATTCTTGGTTAATCCGAAAACTCTCTGTCATGGGTGTGTAACCTTTGCAGCCATCATGTGGCTCTCTGTCCCCACATAGAGGTTTGAGTCTGCGACTGGCTTTACGCTAACAGCATTGGGCCTTGTAGCTGAGGAAGGAGAGGCTCGTATTTACCTACTAAGAGGTTGGGGGTTTGTCCCTGCTAAAGGCATGAGAAGCAGAACCCTAGGGCTGAATCTGAATCTCTGTTCCCATGGCAACACACACGGGAGACTTTAGGATCCTCAGCTCTGAAGCCTCCAATACAAAGCATAGCCTCCTTGACTTAGTGGGATACATAGATTCATAGTGTAAAGGTAATGGGAATTTTGGAGTGGGAACCAAAGTTACAAATAGTGTGTGTGGGGGGGGTATTATTATGTAGTGAGCCTTATCAGCACAGGCACGTTGCTTTGGCACGGGGAGCTGGGCAGGCAAGCCAGCACCACCTGTCTGTATGGTTCTCAGTTAAGAAGTTAGGTAAAGTGTTTACTGTTAATTTAAAAGTCTCCAATATCTTTTCTGATGTTATAACAGCAAGGTGGCAACTGGCTGTTATATGGAGTCAGAACGAACTAAAGTAAGAAAAGAGCAGAGCAAGCCAGGAAAAATACAGACAAAAATGGACCAACTACAGGCTCCAGGAAAGTTAGTGACTGAAGGAAATGCAGCAGGAAACTGGAGAGATTGGAAACAAGGTTGTAAGTTGTACAGCATCATGAGTGATACGGGCGAAAAAGATGAATGACTGCAAGCAGCGTTCTTTCATCATGTGGTAGGTGAAGAAGCAAGAGAGGAACTGAATACGTTTCAGTGGGATGGTGCAGCAGATAAAGAAAAAATACAGGGCTTAAAGAATAAGTTTGAGGCATACTATGAATCACAAAGAACTTGCATGTGAGAGGCAAAAAGTTCTTGGCAGAAGTCAAAGAGATGGAGAAAGCATAACGCAATATGTGACTGATTTAAAAGTGGCAGGACAATCCTGCAACTGTCAAGAATGGTTTGAATTGCTTCTTAAAGACCCCATCGTGTGTGGTATTACATCAGACTCAGTGCAAGTCAGGCTATTGGGGTAGATTAATTTAACCCTTGACTGTGCTATGGTCATATATTATGCAGATGAAATGGCTACAAAACAATTGAAAGGACTGAGTGAACTGGAAACACGTGCATACACTGCAGCATAAGTCCACCTTTAGTTAGCACCCAGACATGCAGTCATACACTGGAGGGCGTCCTGCTGCTAATAAAAGCCTGTGAGCCAGAGAAGTGAAAAAAGAGCAGTCAGACACAACTAAGGGCCAGGGCTGTGCCATATGGGACTGTCCTACATAAGGGGAAGCATGCTGAAGAGGTGGCAGACAGAATCATTTGGCCAAACGTGCAAATCTGGAAAGGAAAAGTCCCCAGACAAACAGATGAGCCCTTGCAAGATCCGTTCCTCAGTACACTGAGTACTGGATTTGCTCGGTAATGATCACAAAACCTTGAGTTTGAAACAGATGCTGGGGCACAAGCCAATGTGATGTCTGTAACATTATACAGCACTTGAAGGGCCAAATCAATTCACAGCTTGGATTTCTGGCTGACAGCCTCTTTGGGAAAATTGCAAATGTGTGTTCATGGGACTTGGACTGTGAGTATCGGGGCAAGAAAGACTTGCTGAGATTTCAGGTGGTGGAAAGTTTACATTTAGAGCAAAGAGTCAATATGGTACAGGAAGAACCAGCAGGTGACGGGGACAGATTTAAAGAATACAAGGATGTATTTGAAGGTTTAGATGCTTGCCAGGTAAGCACACCATAAAGATGAACTCTAATTCATGTACCTCATAAAGGTCCAAGTGGCATTAAGGGGCAAAGCAGAAAAATAATTGCACCGTGTGGAACAGTTGCAAATAATAACAATAGGGCAAGAACCTCCAAAAATTGTTCAGTTCTCTAGTAATGTAGACAAACCAGGTCAAGATGAAATAAGAATATGCCTGGATCCAAGAGATATGAATGAAGTGATATCAAGGGAACATTTTCAGTTGTTTACAATAGAAGAAATCACAAGCAGCTTAGCAAAAGATGCAGTTTTCACTGTCTTAGATGGATTTTGGCAAATACAGCTGGATGACAAAAGTTCTTTACTCTGCATTTAGCAGGTAGAGACATCCTTTTGGTAAGTGTTTAGCTCTTGAAGAGTACCTGAGAGTGATCCAACAGACTCTGGAAGATCTGGAAGGTGCTGAATGTTATATAGATGACATACTAGTGTGGGGAGCTACTACACAAGAACATGATGAAAAAGCTCCAAGGAGTTCTGACAGGTGTTGGGAAAAGAAGCTGCGACAGAACAAGAGGAACGCAAATTGGGTCTGACAGAGATAAAATATTTGGGACCACTATAGACAAAAAAAAGCTCTAACACCTGGCAACTCAAAAATTGCTACAAAAACTGAAATGGCCTTGCTGACCTGCCAGGTTGATTTGCACCCTGGGAAACTTATCCCACACATGTCAACAGTCAAAACTGTTGGGCACAGATGTCAAGTTCGCCTGGATGCCTGGATGATTATTTGGAATAAATAATAATGCATTTGCAAGATATGGCATACCTGATGAGCTCATTAATGACAATGGACAACAGTTTTGCTCCAGAGACTTTAAAACATTTGCAATGCAATGGGGCTTTATTCACCAACCAACAGGTCCATTATTTCCACAACCAGCTGGCATGGATGAGAAAGCAGTTCAAACTGTACAAAGGATTCTAAAAACTCTAGATTGTATAACACATATCCCTATCTTAGTGCAACAGGCTATCAGAATACACCTCTGGGAGAAGTCAGATCTCAGGCTTAACTAAGGACCAGATTGCTGACTTCATCACAAATGTTGCAACTCAAGCTGATTCAAGGAGACTTACAAACTAACCTAAAGTTGAGACAAGGAAAGCAAAACTTTTTTTCTTTGACAAAAGTGCAAAGCCTTTATCACCACTGGTAAATGGAGAGACTATTTGTATTGGTCAAAAGGAAGCATGAAAACCTGCAAAGGAGATTGACGAATGTGCTGCTCCAAGATCTTACCTTGTTGAGGTAGAGGACGGAGATGTGTATAGAAGAAATGAAAAGATTTTAGAGCACTAAAAGACTTCTGGGGAGGGGAAAGAAAATATAGAAAAACAGAAACTGTGTCAACATCCAGCTCAGAAATGCAAGCAATGCCAGACCAGTCTGTTGAATCAACTCAGTCTTCAGTGGTCAATTCAAATACCGGCGGGGGAAGGGACATTGATCTCGCTGTTACTACTGCTAAATGCAGAGAGGTAAGAAAATGCAGACTAAGTGTGCTAGACTCTTTGAGCATTCAAATTAGAGTTATGGGTGCTACATGAAGTTGATAAAGTTAAATCAAGTTGAAATGTAGTTAAATGATCTGTATGTAGTTAAAAAGTAAGAGGCGATGTAATAATAGCAGTAACTTGGAGTAGGAACCAAAGTTATTCAGTGTTGTATGGGAGGAATTATGATGTAGTGGACTTTATCAGTGGCCACACATTGCTATGGCACTTGGAGCCAGGCAGGCAAGCCAGCAACACCTCTCTGTATGGTTCTCAGTAACAAGTGGTTACCATTAAAAAGTCTCCTGTGGCTTTCTTTCTGTTGTAATAGCAAGTTGGCAACAGCTGTTCCATAGAGATTCTAAGGCCAGAAGAGATCATGTGGCCATCTAGTCTGACCTTCTGGACAACACAGGCCAGAGACCTGCCCCAAAGTAATTCCTAGAGCATCCACTCTTGATTTCAAAATTGTCAGTGATGGAGACTCCACTACAGCCTATGGTAAATTGTTCCAATGGTTAATTACCTTCACTGTTAAAAATGTGCCTTATTTCCAGTCTAAATTTGTCTAGCTTCCATTTCCAGCTGTTAGATGGTGTTAGACCTTCCTCTGCTAGACTGTAAAGCCCATTATCAAATATTTATCCCTCACATAGGTACTTATTGACTGTGAACAATCACTCCTTTAATCTTCTCTTTTAAGATAAATAGATTGAGCTCCTTAGGTCTGTCGCTGTAAGGCAGGGATGACTCCCCTGAGCAAAGTTAAGCATGTTCATAATGCTTGCAGGATTGGAATCTTAGTATTTAAGCTATATACGTTTTACATGGCAACATATGGTGAAGGTTTGTAAACCATGGTTGTGGAGGATTACCCTTCCAGCTGTCTTGCAGGAAATAGCGTGCCCTGAATTCATGCCATAACATCAAGATCCTGTAAGAAAGAAGATCATCTTATGGTTCTAGGACACTGTATGATAAGTGGCAAATGCCTTTTTTGCCATATGATGTATTGATTTGGGGCTAAACCTAGAGACATACCGAGCACCAGCAGCTCTCATGTTGTCGTTGCTTAGCACTTCTCAGGCGCAATACGCTGCAAGCAAAATATACTGGAAGTATATGTAAACATTGCATTAGTTTTATGTGTCTTCTGCATGTCTTCTACAGTGTCGTTAAATGATCTAACTGCGTAGTTAAGGCATATCACCATATGAGCAAGAGTCTGTTGCACCTATTGATATAATGGTAGAATTATTTAATGGGCACATGTAAGTTATTTTTTCATAAAGAGACCAAGGGATCTTTTGGCATATCATGGTAAAGATAAAGAAGGATATAAGTGCAACTAATGAAATCACAGAAATGCAAAGTAAGCAAGACATGCATGATGTAAAGTGCAGTAGAATATGGTAGGTATATTACTTTTGTGTAATATACTGCTTCTCCTATGGGAATGCACAAGAGGCTGTACTGGAGTATGAATTAACATGTGAGAGCTTCTTTTTCAATGGCAGTTTCCTAAACAGGGTTTCTCCACATTTTTCTTTGGTATCCTGGGTTAGACAGTGAAAATCAGCTGCCTAATTCTAAATGGTTGGAGCTGTCACTTTGAGATTCCCATTTACTTTTTTATTACAGTGAGAGCACATATTGTCCTGCATTATTTTTCATTGGACTTTCCCCAGGGATGCAGGCAACAACCAGTGATCGCTTCTTTTTTTATTATTCTAGTTTAATATTTTTTCAAGAAGGAATGTACAGAGGCACCGAGTCTAAACAGTGTGTGGGAAAAATAAAAAGCTGATTACACAATAAAACAATAACTTTGCTGCCAAGGGGCCGATCCCACTTCTTCAGAAGTTAGCGACAAAACTTCAACTGACTGAGACTACACTAGAAAATGTTATGTCCCTTTGCCAGCAACATTAGAACTGGGTTTCATGGTACAGGTCTTACGCTGGGGTTCCGTTCCGCAGTCAGCATGTAAAGCGAAAATCGCATATAGTCAAAATTGCATTGAGTGTAATGGCGGGCGGAATGGCCTGCACTACAGGTACAGTATTAAAGTTGTTGTTTTTCTCTTTTTTGGGGTTTTGTTTTTGTTTTTGCCGACTGCGTAAAGCTGAAATCGTGCATGTTAAATGCATGTAAATGCGACAGACCTGTACTGTGGCAAAAAATGCCTGAGTCTATCTAGATAGTTGTAAGTACAGCTGAGTGAATAATTGATTTTTTTTTTTAGGTTGGTTTGACCCAAATAAATTTTTGTTGTTTTGTTTTTGTTTTGTTATAATTTTAAACAAAATGAAAAGTCAAAATAAAAAGTCAAAATGTTGTAAAATGGTTGAAATTAAAAGTTTTCACCTTTTAAAAACTTTATGTTTTTCTGCAGGCCAAAGTTATTCTTTGAATTTGTGAATAGTTTCAGTGCCCTGAAAAAAGCAGTTTTTGTGGATATACAATTCACCAAAGCATTACATGCAGCTCCACTTGTAAGGCCCTTATCACCATTGTATCCAAGGGCCTCCCTGTGAAAAAGAACAAATTATTTCCCTTCTGGCCCTGTCAGGGAACTTGGAGCATAGCAAAAATGTGTGGGCAAGGAGACAGCAGAGCTGTGTTTTGCATGTAGTTTGGTGGGTTTTATTTTTTGCGGTAGTGAGTTCCACAGTTTAGGCCCTGTTCTCATGACAATTCCATCTCTAGCACTCCCAGGTCTCCCGCTATTGGGCAACAATGTTGTTCAGGCTACTAAGGTATTAAGCATCCTATTAGCATTCCATCTGAAGAATGAAACAACTGGAATTTATTTCATTTCTCTGTCCAGAAAGGGTGACATTCGTGACATTGTTTTGCCAATGGCTTTTGTCATTGTAAGCTTGTAGGGATTGGTGCAGAGTTTTGAAACCAAATAAAAAATTGACATTTTTATTCACCAGCCAAAAACAAACAAACAAACAAAAAAACCCCAAGAGGTGAGACTGAAATTGATATGGGACCTGTTTGGGTTGGAAATTTTCCAGAACGGAGTCAGAATACTCAGCTCCTGGGCACTGACCAAAAATAAAAGGGAAAATGGAGTCCAGTGACTTTCACTGGAGCTGATCCTGTAAGCTACACGTCAGCATACTGCTCCCATAGAAAGAAGATTAGGAGAAGATTTTAAAATTAATGTTACTGTATTAAAAACTATAGGAGGAATCTGGGGTCGTATGTGAGAACTTTCTCCTTCAGAATAGCAATCTGTTTCATAAATGCAATTCTATTTTCATTCTCCTTTGGAAATGAAAGGTAAATAATTCCTCCAGTCTAATTTTTATCTTGGTGAATATTTCTAAAGGTATCTTCATCTATTTTGCTAACAAAAACACATTTTCCCTGCTACGAAAATATATTTGTGAAACAGGTTGTGGAATGGAATCATTTTATCAGTGCTGGTAAACAATTTGATCATCTTTATGAGAGCGTTTTGCCAATGTTTCCACTGGGTTCCTGAGAGAAAAAAAATACAATGCTGTTCTCTTTTTAAACAATGAATAAATTGAGTCCCTGTGCACTGGAATATAGAAAGTACTCTTGCAACTTTCACTTCAAAATAGTGTTTACCGTCTGTTTAAAGGCAGCACACACAAATAAAGCAATGCAAACAACATGGCTGCACTTAATGGCTTGGGGTCCTCACATTGTATTTCAGCGTATATTATTCTGGAGATTAGAATCTTTAAATTCCAAGCGACATACAGCCTACAACATTGTACTGGCGTTCTTGTATGCTATCATAGCTACTGATTCATCCGCTTGTCCTTGTGTTAGCAATTTCATTTTAATCCAGTGGAATAATAAAAGAGCGTATTACAGGGGAAAACAAGCTCTTTGTTATCCAAGCTCCTGATAGTTTTAGGTAAATGAAATGCATTTTCTGTTGACAATAGCAGGCTATCTTTAGTTCTTCCAGGACAAGCAATGTCTATGATGAACACACAAAATAGTGCTGCTAATGTATTTACCACTCCCAGCACAGACGGACACAATTTATAACTCTTACTCAGGAACAGATTCTGAGCCCTGTACTCATACTGTGCAGGGCTTCACACAACAGTCCATGGCTCGGACCTAGGAAAGCCCTTAAGTTTGTGCTTCACTTTCACCATGAATAATCCTATGGCCTTCATGAATTCCACAGTTCAGGCATTTCAATGGGAATCCAAAGTTAAGCGTGTGCTTATGTCCTCTGCTGGACTGGGGCCAATATGAACAATGGAATTTTGGAACTTCCCTCAGTGTTGTCATACCTATGCTACAGGCTAATGCCTCGCCAGAGACTATTCAGCCCCCTGACGATGTTTAATTGCTTCCACCAGCATTGATGGAGAGTCAAGCTGACAGTAACCAGGCTTCCTTTGGATAAGCAAAAGCACCCTAACATTTAAAAAGAAGTTGGTAGTGCAGGCATTTATCTTACAAAGAGCAGCTTGCCATCTTCAATGGCCAGCGGGTAGCATGGCAATCATTCACAGCCAGACCATTTACCGTCTTGAGTGCAATCTAATTTTGTGCAATTATTAAGAGTTTCTGCAAGACTCTGAGAAACTAATGCTGCATATTTTGGTTTCTTGCGTTCTTTGTATTCTGAGTTGTAGTAAATGAGCTGCAGGCATCCCTGTGCTTGCTTCAATCCCCACCTTGCCTGTTCCTGACCAAGGGCATAAAGTGAGCGGACATTCGCTTTGTTGACATCATGTCAAGGTCAGTCCAAACACAAACTCATTTGCTTGTACAAATACTATAGACTTTGTCAAGCCAAAGGCTCCACGAGAGCATGTCTATCTGCTGTGCCCATGCGACACGCATGTTCTGTTATTGACATGTGCAAATGACTATACATGCAAATACAGAGGCCAGATTGAGGCTATTAAGAAAATGGGGATGAGCATTTTAGTTATCAAACTGAATGCTCAGCTGAAGCATTTTTAAATTGAGTCCTTGCTCCCAGGCTCAAGACGATGTGGCTTCTCATAGCAGTCTGATGTAGGAATGTGAAGATGTTTGCCCTAAACTCCAAGTTTTTGCCGATGAATACAGGGTTGAGGCATTAAAATCACAACAGAAATGTGATGATACACTCCAAGCTGCATGGTTTGATTCAAGATTTTGAACACCCTAAAACTTGAGGGAGGTATAGCTCAGTGGTTTGAGCATTGGCCTACTAAATCTAGGGTTGTGAGTTGAATCCTTGAGGGGGCCATTTAGGGATCTGGGGCAAAAATCTGTTAGGGGGTTGGACTAGATGATCTCCTGAGGTCCCTTCCAACCCTGAGAGTCTACGATGAATGCCAAGCAGAAAACTGGGCTTGTCAAACTTGTTATGGGTATTCAAGCCTGCTCTGGTTTGGCTCTGCCCACTTATGGGGAAGTCCTATAACATTTAATAGGGATAAAACCAATTGAATTTGCCATAAATTACTCTGAAAACCTGCAGTATTTGATAGAGAAGCAGAGCCCTCTCTGAATGACATTTGTAAAACCATCCTAGAGAATTCAATAGCAGGAGTCTTATTTGCTATAAAAACATACAGGTTTGTTCTAAACCTCTATGGAAAGCATTTGTCATTCTCTATTAAATGATATAGGACACATTCTCTATTCAATTATCGAAGATGCGGTTTCATCTTCCACTTCAAATACCCAAAAGTGAATCTCTATCGTCAAAGCAGGCGGCCTCCACCTCTCCACAGTTCTTGTACCAGCAAGAAGCATGGTCATTCCTCACCCAATCCTCTGTAATAGTATTTTTATAGCTATCTATATGTAAAGAGGCTAGTCAAGAGAGAGATTTCTAGTCATTGCAATGGACCCTCATGGGATGTAGTTGGCGGATGAAAGGAAACTATTCCTAATCTTCATCCCTTCTATCCATCATTCAGAAATATCAGTCAGCCTGAGCTTCCTGATCCACCACCCCAATCCTCTTTAACAGTTGAAGCCCCATGCAGGACATGGTCAATCCCCACTCTCTTTACTTAGAATTACTTGTCTCTTGTGATGGAGGAACAGGGCCTGTGAAACCATTTCAATGTACAATGGCTGCCCTAGTTGCGGATCCCCTGCCACAGTCTAGCAAAGCTGTGTAGGCGATTGATTCACGGGTATTGAACAAGCAGCACACTTGCTCACATAGTATGGTGTGCTGTGGAATCAGTATGACACTTGACAGTAGTGTTGAGGGTGAGTTCTAGCCTCATATTCTTTGTACATCTACTGGCTTCAGTGGGACTGCCCAGGGGACAGGAGCCCATAGGGATAAAGTTAGCCTTGGATTCCTGCTCCTCCGTGTCAGCCATGTTATTGCCCTGAAGTTTGCACCTAGGCAGTACCCTTTGCTTTCCTTACAGACATTGGACGAATATACAATAAAAAGATTACTTCCCCCATCCTCCCCTTTATGTGCCAGACATTAAAACAGAAATGATTAAGTGAAAACAGCAATTAAAACAGAAATGTAAATTTCAGGCAGTGCAGTCAGACAGACAGCCTTAATCCAGTGCCCAGTGCTCTGCACACTGTAGCCCCACATGCACCCACTGGGCCTCTCTGCCATTGGTACCCACAAAAAGAGACATGACAGGGGCTGTGGAATGCTGGGGTTTTTCACTGTGGCTCAGCATAAAGTTACTCGGCATCGGAGCTTTTGTAACTGATACATTGGAAAACTTCATAGCGTTCAATGGCTAAAACGTATCCTTCCACCGAGAGTCTGTGGCGGCCCAGTGGCAAGGGACATTGCATAGAAAGGGCTGTAGCTGACTGGATCAGTTTTCATCTTTTGCTGCCTTTTCTTCATTATCTACCTTGCCTTCAGTTCCTTCTGTATTTACATTTAGCGCAAATTCTAATTAAATGAGGAAACAGAATACGATGGTGATATGAAAGGGAGGGGAAATTCAAAGGCTCCTCGAAGAGAGCCAAGAAGCCAGGATACCTAAGAACATAGGAATCTGCTCTATTGTAAGCAAACCCTATACATTCCTCATATGCCACAGGAGCAGCAGGAACACAATCACGTGTGATCACAAGGGGTGTTCTTACAGGGCCAGTCACAAGGATCATCTAGTGGTTAAACCATACTTGCTCTGGCACCTGGGGCCTCAGCCTCGTTGTTCCTTAATTTCCCTATCAGTTATAATTTAATAATAATTAATTACCTGCTTCCACGAGAGGCTGTGTTCAGTAGTGTTCACCCAGGGCTTTGAGGTCTTTGGATGGAAGGTTCTACAGAAGTATGAATATTAGACCAGCCTTTAGTCTTATGTTATCTTTTGTCTTTGTGCATGTTTTTGATACGATCAGATTTTTTTTCCCCCTACAGATTTGATCATTTGATTATTTGGTTTGATGTCAAGTCTTTTTCGGTCGCTAATATATGTTTCTGCTTCAGATATTGCCAGGTAGTGCAGTGTTTCCATATCACTGCACTTTGAATTGGATGTGTCATGTAAACGGATGGCTATTGTTTGAACACTGCCAGGACTGTGACTGTCAATATGACCCCAGGCACAGAGCCTCCTTCTATCAGCTTTAAGTAACATATATAGGGACCTCCCTTGCTTTAGCAGTTATTGGGGGACAGGGCATTGCCAATGAAATGCACAGCCTTATGCTGGCAGGTCACCACTTTGAATCCAGCATCGTTCTGTGGGGATTAAAAGCTGTTTCCATCTAGTGGATGTTGGTGGACCGGCTGTGAGATGAGTTTGGAGGGTTTCAGGGCTTGTCTGTGCTACAGAGACACAGCTATAGACTGCAGCTGTGCCATTGTCGTGCCATCATGTAGCTGCTTCCTACAGTGACAGGAAGGGTTTTTCTGTTGCAGGGGTCAATCCACCCCTCCAAGAGGTGGTAGCGAGGTCAACATCTAGACTGGGGTTTAGGGCAACCTAACTGAGGTGCTCCAGGGTGGATGTTTTTCAACTCCCTGAGTGATGTAGCTGGGTTGATCTCATTTTTCGGTGAAGATCAGGCCTCAGTTCCAGTTCCCACATCACAAACTCTCCACCACACTTTGCTCTGGTTGGCAGATGCCAAAAAGTGGAAGAGCCATGGCAAGTGAACTACCTCATTAGCCGTAATGAAGAAAGTATCTCCTTAGACCAGGGTGAAGCATGGTGCCAGGGCAGTGTAGATGGGAAGGTTGCCCTGCAGCTACCCTGTAGATAAACGGAGGACTTCATTCACTTGAACTCTTTAACTAACTAGTGCATGAAAAGTCACACTTGGAGCTGCACAAATCTTGCAAGTTATGCGCCATTTAAACTTTCATTTGCATGCATGCATGGGTATACTCTGCAGGAATCTTCACTACACTTGAAACTAAATCAGTCAGAGGGGAAGATTAATGAAGAAGAGACTTTACTGGAGATCTGTGCAGCACCTAAAAAGAACTGCACCCCAGCTATCAATAAGCATTTGATCAAGATTGAAGTCCTTGACATTCAGATAACAGATTGGGAAAGACCACCTGCAGTGGTGTTGTCTGGTGACTGCCATTAATGTCACACCTCCCAGTCTCAATTTTCAACAGCCACAGCTCTGAAAGGCAGGCAACGTGTCATAAATGGACATCCTTGAAGGCTTTTTCCCACGATAAGCAAAGCAAACATCAACATAACATAGCTTGCTACCAGTGCACGCTACTCGGGGTGGGGAATCAACATTCAAAGTCAGCTCCTTTTCTCTTGTCATCATAATTTCTAATTCAGGGTTTTCAAAGCTTCCCCCCTAAGGTTACAGTGTGATGTGCAATATGTTTGTGTACAGGCTGTGGTATGAATGTACCTTAGTACATTTCAATATTCTAACAGCTTCCTAGTTCCAGGTTCCCCTTGGAGTCCCTCAACAGGCACTGAGGATGTGTCATCTTTTGAGTCATCTCTTACTTGTAAAGCAATATCCCATCATGAAAGCTGTTTTGTCTTTGACTCCCAGTACAGAATGCTGTATTTCACATTCCTGTGACACAGGTTTTGTTGTGGGGAAAAAAGATGAGTAAGGCTGCTTTGGGCCCTGGCTTGTCTTTACACCTCTCATTTGTCCCTCCTTTTTCATCAGGTATTCTCTTTGCCCCCTACCCCACTGGGATCCCTGCCTTGTTGTGGCCCAGCTGTTTAGAACAACACATGCTCTAAAGCTGAAAGGAAGCTTCGTGTGAGATGTGCTGCCTGGTTACTTTGAATGGATCTTAAAGGTTTGTGTTTTCCTGTGTCTATTTTCCTGGTTTAAATCTCCCTTTCGGGGGTTCCGCTCAACTCTTTCCCCCACAATGGCAGCGAGCTCAGCCAGCTTTTCCCATTCGGAGCTCACAGGCCATCCTCTGTGGGGGAAGTTTCCCTCCTGCTGAAGTGGTGCATAGGCCTGGTGTTGGCCTCAGGGCATGACTGGCTGAGGAGGAGTGGAATTCCTCTGCCTCCCTTCTCTCCTCACACATATCAGGCACTCCTTGTGCAGGCAGCTCTGGTCGCACTGTTGCCATAAGCTGTTGGAGAGACTGGAGAGGTCACTGAAAAGAGCCAGCTGGAAAATGAAAACAAGGTGCACAGAAACATTTGCAGAATGTTTCCCTTCTTTTTGTCGGCAGATGTTTTCTGACCAGCTCTAACGCTGAGCGCTATGTCCCCTCTTCCCTGGCTAAAGGGGGAGCCATCACCAGGCTCTTCCGATAGCTGGTAGGAACTGCAGGGGGGTGGGTCAGGCCTGGTAAGATGGAGGTGATGCTGAGAGAGGATGGGCAGTGGTGCGGAAACATCAAATGAGAGATTTTGCCCACGATCCTGGGGCATCACTAAGCTCATCCCTCATAGATCCACAGAAGGCATCAACTGCCAGAAACAAGTCTCTGTGGCTGAGAGACTATCTCTTCCTCTCAGCTGTGGTACCGTGCCCAGACATCTGTACCTTCACCATGCTTAAGCTTGACAGCTGCAATACACCCTAGCAGGGATTAAACTGGAAAAACCCTTCAGAAGCTCCAGCTGGTGCCAAATGCAGCTGGTCACACTGAGCGTGGCAGAGTGGCATGAGCGGATCATGCCTATGCAATGCTTTCTTCACAGTGCAATTTAAAATGCCTGTCCCTAGCTAACTTGCCCTCCGTGGCCAAAGGCCTATTTCCAAGTTACCTGAACAATGGATTCTCCCTCTCTGACCCCCCTCGTGTTCTTCCAGAAAACTTGGCCTGGTGTCCCAAAGGTGAAGCTCAGAGATCACAGCCATAGGGCTGGTTTAAGTAACTGAACAGCAGAGAGGAGATAATGAGAACTGGCTGCCGCTGGAGCCGTTCAGCAGCACCGGGGCCTCCCCCTTGCAGTCTTGGCTGGAAGTCTGGGCTCTATGTTCTGAAAAACCTCATTACCGGAATCACTTCCTTGTCCCCCAGCGTGAGAGAGATGTGGCAGAGGACGTGTAGCTCTTGCTGGGGCACGGAAAGGAATCCAGCTCACGAAGAGGTTTGAACACTAGGGGTTTTGGATAAACAGGAGTGCACTGTATACAGGTTCCCAGGTTTCTTGGTGGGAGCTCGTGCTGGTGTTATTTAAGTCTTCAGGAGGAACCCTGAGAAAATGGAGCTGGCCCTTTTGCTGCTGCAAGCGCCTGGTGGAAGGGTTACACGCAGAAAATCCTGGTGCCATAACTCACAGTTGACAACCAATGGTCTGTTTAGTTATTTAGTGTCTGTGACAGAAAATTCTGATTTCAGACTATTGGGAGACTTCAAGTTATGGCTGCATTAAAGTCTTGTGGGAAATACATCTTGGCGTTCACATGAAGGATGGATGGATGCCTGTGTTTCCACATATTCTGGTGTATTCCTTACAGTATCCACTCATCTGTCACACCTGCCACTGATCAGACAGGCCAGGCAAGAGACAAGGGACAGGAGGTAGCAATATCTTGGGCTATGTTTATAGACAAGAGGTTAATACAATTCCTCTCTAATGTAGTTATTACCTGACACATACATAAAGGACTTCAGAGCAGCCTGGTGCACACTGCAGAATACTTTGCAAAAAAAACCTCTGCCTAAGAAGGAATGCAATATGAAACAACGGTTCTCCAGTCTTCGCACTGGCGCGCTGCACCACAAATACCTTCTGTAATACCTGCCAGTTCCACTGGGTGATCCATGTGCAACAGCTCCTGTTGGTATTTTTCATAGTTAAACATCAATATGAGTGGAAGTGGCAGCTCAGCTGCTGATGACAGATAATGTGCCTGGGGCAAGCTGGAAAAAGATTTATGTACTTATTAGGGCTGCATTCAGCAAAGATTCTTCCATGGGGACTGGGTTTTAGTACAGATTCAGGAGATGAAGGTGTCTCGGCTGCAGATGAAAACCACCACTTTGGACATTCATACCACAATGATTATGTTATTAATCATGTATATTATGGTAGCAGCTAAAGGCCGCAGCAAAGATGGGAGCTCCATTGTGCAGAGCACTGTACAAACACATAATAAGGAACAAAGAGTCCCGTCTCCAGAGAGAAGACAGAAAAGCAGTGGAAAGGGAAACAGAGGTACAAAGGGGTGAAGTGACTTGACCAAGATCACGTACAAGATCCGAGGCAGAGCTGGGAATAAAAGTGGGCAGCCATGGTTTAGCACGTTGGTTTCTCTCATTCTTCCCCAAACGATTCTGTAGCTTGAGGTTATTAACATCTGCATATGGATTTCCTGTAGTCACAGCAAAGGTTTTGTCCATTTCTCTTCTCCCCCAGCCTGTTCTTCAACTGACGCTGACATTTTTTACTTTAGCTGCTTGTTTTTTTCTGCTCAATTCCAGGCAGCAAGGAGCCCCCTTTCCTTGATAAATTCCTCTGGGACGATATGCCATTAAAGTTTTTGGGATTGTTATCCAGATGCAGTTGCCCGTCTGACTACTCTATCATTTTAAAAATAAAAAAATAAATTCCCATATCCATCAAAAGTAGCTGGGCCACTGAGTGGAGATGGACCAAGCACTGAACAGTCACCTGAGAGCTGCAACACTAGTGGAGACAGATCAATAAGTAGAATGCAGCCACTCAGGAGAGAAATACACTTGTAGAAGAGAGTTTAAGTGGTGGAAGACAGCTACTGAGGAGAGCGAGGAAAACTTTTCAGGGAAGACGATCAAACCACTCAAGAGAAAGAGGGAGACACAATTCTACCTACAGTCTATACTTTACTTACTGGATATTGGATAGCTGGGACAATACAAGGGGAAAATAAATGGAAAGAGTCAACCTGATTGGAAAGTCCAGGTGTGACCAGCAAAATGAAAGGTAAAGACACATTATTTGTTTGCATCCATCAAGGTTAAGTCCTAACTATGGCACCAGAGTCCAGTCTCTTTCCTCCTCTAGTGATGATGAGAATGACTGTTGCTCGTATTCGAGTATGACTGTGACTGGAAATCAGTTTCCACATGTACGGTTCAGGAGATGTGCCAGGCAAGCTGGTTTCTATGTTCCCT
Organism: Chelonoidis abingdonii; assembly: GCF_003597395.2. Classification (NCBI taxonomy): domain Eukaryota; kingdom Metazoa; phylum Chordata; order Testudines; family Testudinidae; genus Chelonoidis; species Chelonoidis abingdonii. The sequence goes on along the minus strand of NC_133785.1, from coordinate 39,175,160 downwards.
CCGACTGTCAGCCAGGGTGGCACAACGATGATATTCTGTTGCTCATTCTCCTCCCTTTGTAGCGGAGTGCCGAGCTCGCGGGTCATAGGCTGTATCCTCCTCTAGCTTTTATGGTAAATACTATGTCATCAGTGCTGTGTGATGGACAAAAATCACACTGGGATTCAGGAATGCATCATCTACAATAATCTGAAGACTTTTCAGCAACAGCTGACCAAGGCTCTTACCAGCAATGGAGAGTAGTGAAATGCCATGATAATTTCTGCAGTCATATCTCGCCACATTGTGCTTGTAGATTGTTACGATTTTGACATTTTTGATATCCTGGTGTAGAACCTCATTTTCCCAGCAGAAAGTAAATTAGTCTAGTATGGGGAGTCACATCTTATGTGAGGGTTAGGTTCTGAAGTCAGCGGGTAAGGCACAAATCGCATATAGTCAAACGCTCTTTGAGTGGAATGGCAGGTGGAATCACCCACATTACAGGTACAGTATTTAAATTGTTATTTTTCCTTTCTTTTTTTTTGTTTTGCTGAGTGTATAGAGTTAAAATTGCGTAAGTTAAATGCACCTATAATGCAACTCCACTGTAAAGCTTTCTGAAGTGTAGGACCACCATGCTTCAGCCCTTCAGCTGGGATTTCCTCAGCTCCATTTGTCATTTCCACAAGTGCGTTCTTAGGGTACATCTACACTGCACGATTATTTCGAATTAGCTTAAACCAATATTACAAAACAGATCTAATAAAATCGGTTTAGCACGTCCACAGTGGGATCACGAAATCGATTGTTTGCGTCCATGGTCCAAAGCTACCATCGATTCAGGAGTGGTGCACTGTGGGTAGCTGTTCCTCAGCTATCCATATTTCCCACTTCCGGGTTGAAGAGCACAGTGCCTGATGGGCAGAAAACATTGCCCCGGGTGTGGGTACAGCCTCACCCTCCCTTTGTGAAGGCAGCAGACAACCTTTGGCGCCTTTTTCCCGGAGTGCATTGAGCAAACGCCATAGCACAGCAATCATGGACCCTGAGATCACAAACAGTATCCTGACCGTTGTCAACACCTCGCGTACTCTCTGCCAGCAGCATTCAGTACACAGAGGTGACATTTACAGTACTCAAGGAATTATTTATTTTACTTCTCTTTCACGTGCTGGGGGGGGGAAGAGACTGACGAGCTGTTCGTGAACCACGCAAGACACCGTGTATTAAGCTACAGACATTGGGCGCACAGCCAAAATGCAAGTAGTTTTCAGAGACTGCTGTGGAGACTGGTAGCTGTAGTCCTCATTACCCTCTCCCTCCATGAGCATCCTTTGAGTCTCTGGCTTCCCGTTACGGTTGTCACGACACACTGTGTATCCTGGAGTTATTTTTCAAATGCTTTGGCATTTCCTGTTCTTCAACGGAGCTCTGATAAAACAGATTTGTCTCACCAATACAGCGATCAGATCTAGTATCTCCCGTAAGGTTCAATGCAGGAGCTACTTTTGCATTGAAACTGCATCGCCACCCGTGCTGATCAGAGCTGAAACACGTGAAAGCAGGAAATGTCATTCTAAAGGTCTCGGGCTTTTCCTGTTTACCGGCACTCCGCATCCGAGTTCGGATTGCGGACCAGAGCGGTCAGTGGTGCACTGTGGGATACCTCTAGGAGGCCAATAATGTCGATTCCCGTCACACGAACCCTAATCCGAGTTATCACTTTCGAATTTAGCGCTACTCCTCCTCGTCTGGGAGGAGTTCTGAAATCGATTTAAGGAGCCGTTTAACTCGATATTAATGACGACGTCGTGTGAACGGGTACAGCGTTAAATCGGTATATCGGCTATTAAACCGATTTAAAGTGGCAGTGTAGACCTGGCCTCAGTCTCCTCCAAAGCTGATGGATCTTTGAGTTCAAATAGAAATGGTCTGTGCTTGACTGAGTCTAGTGTTTGATCATTTCTGCCCGACTCACGATTGAGGAGAATCGCAAAATGTTCTTTCCATCTCTCTAGTATCCTGCTGTGCTCTGTCAGGAGGATGGTGCTGTCAGTGGACAGGCCTGGGTAATCATTGGCCCTTTGTGGTCTATAAATGGACTTTAATTCCTGAAAAACCCCTTGGGTGTTGTTAGTATCAGCAAGAGCTTGTTGTTTGGTTGCTTTGTTTCTCCACCAAGTGTCCTCCATCTCCCACAGCTTTTTCTGCACTTCAGATTTTGATTTCCTGGAGGCTTCTGCAGTCGCGAGGGAGGAGGCTTGTTCACTTTAACTTGGTGCATGGCTTGGTGGGCCACCAGGAGTGCTTGGATACTGTGGTCATTTGCATCAAACCAGTCCACATTTTGTTGAATTGGGACACCAAAGACTTTTTTAGCTGTTGATTGCACTGCAGTTCGAAAGGCGCCCCACCTTTCCTCGAAAGTTCCACCTACCCTGGCATTGGCACAGTTGAATAGTGCAGCAGGAATGCAAGTGGCTAACTGGGTTCTCCCTTCTTCTGTGCCAAGTTTTGAAGCATTGACACGCTGGTTCTGTTTGGGGGCCATTTTCAGTCTCGGATTGTAACTCCTGATATTCAGATCAGGACGGATAAGCTGGTGGTCAGAGTTCGGTCTCTTCCCTCCGCTAGTATGTGCTTAGAAATAGATCTGGGTGAATGATATTACTGGAGCCCACTACGTGTTTGTTAACACTGGGCAGGCAGCTGGTTAAGGCTGGTTATTTACCATCCAGGAAAAATAGCGCAAAGAAATTGACTTTAAGGACACACAGGAATATAGGGATCTCTGGCTCTTTACTTCTTGAGAATCACAGTGACCTGCAGTGCCAGATAACGAGTCCCCAGAGACTTTACTAATCCACCAGGTAACAACAGGGCAGCTGGGCTGGTGGAAGAGTTGGGGGAGGTTAACCAAGGCCAGGCAGGTCTGTAACAATTCATATTGCACTGGAATACAGTTCAGCTAGGAGAATGTCACTGAATTTTCACTGAGTGCCCTGCCGCTTCATCAGGCTTTCCCAGATAAGGGTTTTCTCAGTAGTAACTAGCAATGGGCAGACATCAAATGACTCGGTGCTTCCGTGCAGAGAGTCACCCAAAGTCTGGGGGCTTATCTGAATGCTGAAGTCTGCTAGGATGGGTTGGTCACTGGTGGGAACAGACAACCAAGAGTAATTCGGAATGCATATCATATCAGCTGCACCAGGAGATTAGCCCCTTTTCTTGTACAGTATTTGGGTCCTTCCATCTCCTGTCTCATCTGCTCCCAGGAGTTCTGAAGAAGCACTGAAACCGTTTTTATTAACATTTCTAACTTGATGGCAGTCGCTCCTAGAATAGCATAATTCAGCTGGTCCCAGTGGTGCTAGGCTATATACAGACAGTCCCTGCCCTGAAAAGCTTACAGTCTAAATAGACAAGGCTGATTACCTCCATTTCACAGATGGGGAACTGAGGCAGAGATACTCAGCACCACTCCCAAGCTCAGACAGAGAGTCTGAGGCAGTGCCAGGACTTAACTACCAAGCTGTCTCTCTTCTCCAGCTGTGTGGTGCACCTGTCGTGTTGGTTTTCTACACGCAGTCTAGGTATGGGGTTGACAGGCAGAAGTGCTCCTGGAAACAACAGCTTTTAAGCAAGTATTTCAAACTACTGACAGAAGGTGACCTCTGGGTTTAGACTAGGTAGCTGTGTGCTCTCAGCGGCTGTGAAGCTGAACCCATTGTAGGCTGCTTGTCACTGTGCTAACTTCAGTGTGACTTCCACTCTCGGTGCAAAGGAGGTCTGGCTTGAGACTCCCTGGGCAGGGTAGGGCTTCCATGTTGAGGGTTGTCTGGGAAAAGGAGACGTCCTTGAGGTGCATACGCACTTAGCCCGCTTACTGGCAGCTTCATGGCTTCGGCTACCTGGCTGCTCCTGCCAATGGCCAGAGCCTGTAGGGTTTCAAAAAAGTCAGCCTAGTGCAGTGACACCAGCATGGGAGGGCAGACCTGGAAAACTGGGACTTTGGAGGATACGTCACCTTCCTCCTGCCAGCACGGGCTTGGTATGAAAGCAGCTCATTTCCAAGGCTCTTCATTTACCCACAGCTGATTATGACCAGGCCAACAAAACACTATGTTCCTCATAAAAGGCCATTTCACTGAAGCCGAAATGTTCTGTGGAGACATGCAGATGTCAGCTGAGTTTTTGTCAGGAAGGTTCCGAGTTCCCAGGTGGACTCTCCGGTCACTCCCAGGGAGAGGGGTCAGGGTATGAGCTGAAAAGACGTTTTGACACAATCTCGTTCTGTGCAAATGTTCTAAAGGTTTTGGCTTCATTCAAATGTGCAACAAAAACAAATCCTGAAACCTTGAACATTGTCACAAAGTGGAATTGCTGTTCTCTGGCCAGCATCACATTTACCCTTCTGCATCATGCCCCTGCCAGCATGGGTCACATTCTTAGTCACTGAGTCTACTTGGAATGCAGTAAGTCCCCTCTTGCTGACAATCATATGTAGTGTACGGGATTATTATAAACTACGGGCTTAATCCTGCAATTAGATAATCTCACAGCAGGCCTGGGTGAGAGACCATCACTCCACCATAGGTCCACAGTAGGATGTCCAGAGCCAGCCTTAATCTCTACCACTTGAGCCAAGGGAGTAACTTCTTCAGCTAGTTGCAGCAGTAGACTGTTTTCATTTTATCAGGACCAGTCACTAGAGGGTGACAAAGACCCACACTTCTGTTCATATAGGCAACCCTGGGTCTGCTGCTTCAATGGTGCACAAAGAAAACCTGCTTAAGCATATTTTTTTTTTGAAATCTGTGCTGCGTAGAAAAACAGGTCCTGCTTTTCTCTTCCCTTTACCAGCCTTTATTTTTGATATAGGCATGTGCAGGCAGCTCTCTACTCAGCTGGACCCTTCCCTGTAGTCTGTGGCACTTTCTTTTATCGAATGTGGCCTCATGCCTTTTGCCAGGTGCCCTGAGCGTGCTGCTCTGCTGGCTTCAGCACCTACTTGACAACTAGGTTAATAACATCTTTTTCTGTGCAGTAGCCGTGACAAACCAGAAATATGTCTATCCCTCGTGCTGAGCGGTCATAGCGATGGAAAGAGCCATCAAGACCCATGCTACCAGGTAATGAACCTATTACAACGTAAACGCCCATCCTCGGAAAAGAAAGGTGCACGTAGTTTGGCAGACAGCAATCCTGCTGACGTTCCTGGCTGATGCTGCTTTGTTACTCAAATACAAACATCTGGAAATCAGCATTTGACACCAATTGCAGAGCCAGATCAGTCTGCTGTCATTGTATAATAAAACAGCCTGTTGAGTTTCCCTGTTCTAATTGTACGGCCAGAAGCCCCACCAGATAGCAGAGCTTGTTTATTGATGACTCTTCAGATCTGAAATGGGCCTGTGCCACAGGGAGCTGTGAAGGAGGAAAACCATTTAAAATACATTCTAAATGCTCCTTTGCAGAATTAATGAACAGGAAACTGCTCTGCGTTACCAGGACGCATGATAAAGTAAATGTTGGTAACCTGCATTGCATTTGATTCCACAAGAGAATCCTGCTTAATCAAAGCTAGAAAGAGATAAGAAATGATAAAGGAGCCATTCATTTCCAGGACTCCAAACTGGACTAGTTTATTACTGGGAAGTTTCAGCAAATTCTGAATTGATTAGCAATATAATGAAAAGCATAAGATCATGTGGAACAAATCATAGAAGGTGAAAATCTTTCAAATTATCTAATTCAGTCCCCTGGGGATAAATGGCAAAATGCATGAAATATCTCCCATGATTCCTTAAGTAGCTATGGGAAATTCATCAGGCAATATAGATGCGCTGCATTAATTTGGAGGCTGTTTTGACACAGTCTCATAACAAAGGTTAATGCCCAACTCAGCACTGCCATGGCACTTTGAACCTCCTGCTTCAGTTGCCTCCCACCATTCCCCTGTTTCCCATACTCACCAGCTGGTCGAGCCGCTGTAGCATGGCAGTACATATTGATAGCACATGTATCCGCGCCCTCACTGTTCAGATCTTCACCTAGAGGCTTTGTGTATCTGTGCCATTGTTTCAGTTCTATTAAATAAAAAATCAGTGGTGCACAGATGTGCAATGAAAATGTTAAACTATGCGTTGCCTTTTTAGGAATCGGTACGATTGCCACAATCTGCCAACTCCGATAATGATCCTAACACCTGCAGGTTGCCTGGAATTCAATCGCAGTGCCTTCCTGCAGCTCGCTCGGCTTATTTCCAGCTGCCTTTTATTTGCTGTATGCCCTCTTCAGCATCGGGGTTATTGCTACTGAAGCAACATTTCTGAGCACCAGAGTCAGCTGGAGGGAAGGAGAGAATGCGCGTTTCCTTCTCTGCGCCAGGCCCTGCCGTGCTAGTGCAACCCGTGATTAGCACATCATTTTTAATCTTTAAGAAGTTTGACATCTTTGCTTTTACTCCATTGGGTGCCCAACCGGTTGCCACCAAATAGGTATTTAAAACAATCAGCCCAGTATAGGTGGGGTTCAAGATTGAGCGAGCAGCAAGCTGCAACTCTTACTCTTTTGCTAAACTCTGTTTTATTGTATCTTTGCCCTTGCAGCCAACCTGTGCCCCGTTTGTCCACCTGGTGCAACCTGTCTGGCTTGCAGATTGTAGCTCTCTGGAGCAGGGACTGCCTTTGCTACTTGTCTGTATAGATCTTAGCACTAAGCTTAGATTGTAGTTCCTAGGTGCTGCTATACTGTAGATAATTAATGACAATGGACTTGTGTAATAAGCTATGGTATCTCTCTCCACTGAGTAACTCTTCAACCCATCCCAAGTCCCTGCTTTGGCCACTGGATCCATGGGGGTGCCTATGCAGAGACCCACTGAGTTTGCTTGGGCACAAGGGCCCACCTGCAGTGACAGAAGTTGTTATCTGGTAGCCGTGGTGGCCTATGTGACATGAGTCAGTGGCCTCTGGGGAAAAAGGCCCAGATCCCTGAAGCCACCAGTCCTCATGGGCAATCTTGGCTGAGTGATGACAGACTGAACAACCCTTTTGCCATCAGAGATGCACGTTTGAGAGCTTTCCTGAGGGTTGTATGCAATCGGTGGCACTGCTTTCGTAGGCCTCCAGTTGTTCTGCAGCTAATGGGCTGCTCTGCGCACAGTGCTCCGTTTATCCACGAGTTCTACAGTCGTTCTAGCCCGACTAGCACATTATTATTAGCAAACGTGCAAGTGGTGCAATAAAGATGGGAACAAGTTCAAAATACAGAATAGATAATAGTGATAATGCATGCCTCCAAAAAGAAAAAACTGTCAAAGGAATCCAAAGGACTTAGGTCATCCAAAGTTTTCACGGCTCAGGAGCCTTGGGGTCAGCAGTGTGGAGTCTGGAATGCACTCCTGCTAGAAAAGCTTGAGCTGAGCAGCCATTGAGTAGGCCTGCAACATCTTCAGCTCCACCGCAGCTACAGACAGGGCTGTCCCTGAATCCCCCTGTGCTGCTCTACCCTGCATCTGAAACGCTGAGCTTACACCAGCAAGAGCCTGACGTTTCGGTGCCAGGCAGTCTCTTACTAGGCTGAGTGACGAGGAAGGCGTTTCTTACAGGGGGAGCAGCTCATTCCCATTCTTCTTGCCACCAGGGGGCAGCATCCACTGTAGCGATAGTAGATAACAGGCCAGGCCAGTACTGGGTGTAGGTGACGAGGTGCTCCTCAGACATCCCAGTTAGGGTGGGACTGGGGCAGTATCAAACACTGCTACCCGAGCGGCTCAGATTTTGACATCCACTACCTTCTACACATAGACTTACTGCTTGCATACAGAGATGTTTGCAATGTGAATATGTGACTCACAGCAGTCTCTGTTACAAATGAAACATCAAGTCAACTTATTTCTAATTTATGGAAACAAAAACTTTTAAAAAGGAGATTGATATTTGACTTGGCCAGGCTTTTTGCTTTCTCTTCTTTTTTCTGCCAAGTTGGCAAATCATTTGGTATTTTATTCTGCTTTGTTCTAACAAGTTTTCACAGACTACTCCAGAGCAGTGGTGAGAAATAGCCATGCAAGAACGATATGCACGCCAACTAAGGAAAAATGAACAATTGGAGGGTCTGAAATAAACACATTAATCCCCTGAGTGCTGCTAATTTCTCAAGATTTTTGTCAGTCTCAGGGTTTGTCTACACTACCCCGCAGCTCAGACTAGGAGGCTATGATTAGCAGTTCTCACCAAGTCTACTCTGTAACTTCCCCATGTGGGACTCTAATGGAAAGGTTCCTATACAGCGTTAATGTGGTCCTCTTCCAACAGGAGTTCAAGGAAAAGAGTCAGATTTAAGGTTGGGGAAATCCTGGTTGGTTGGAATAATCAATAAACTTCAAATTTAAATGGATCCTTTAAAGCTTGAAAAAGTGTGTTTGTTTAGCGTTTGCACGTCTGCACTTCCTGGTGCTTTCCGGACACAGAGGTAGTGAAATAAAATGATCCAGGCTGTTCTTTCCATCTTTATGGCCAACTGGAAACTCATGGGAACACTCAGTACTTGACCAAAGAGCTCTGGATACAGTTGGGGAAGTTCTGGTAACTAGCCAAACTTCCAATGCGTTGGCTCTTGCCCGTTATTCTCTCCCCAGATCCCTGGAAGTCCATGTAGGGATGAAGTGCATCTGAAGCATGAGTCAGAAAAATGTCCACATTTAGCTCTTTGCTAGCAGGCTCAGCTGATTGTAGCCTTTGGAAATGTATCCAAAAATTGCTTCTGACCCGGTAACTTCATGTGGACGTATGCAACCTGGTCACGTGAGTTTACAACACAAAGCCGACACTGCCAATGTCCGAAATCAGGTGGTCAGTCAATTCAGAGAAATGCTTTGCCCAGAAACCTGAAAGAGAGAACGTGTCCGGGTAGGCATCTGGTCTAGGCCTTCCGGTCCTTTGGCTGTGAAGTGCTGTTTTCACACAGAAAGAGTTGAAGGGCAACTTGCCTGTGCTGAGCCGGATTCTCAGCAGGTGTTACTGAGGCACTTTCATTGGTGTCCATGGAACTACGCTGCTTTACACCTGTTGTGGATCTGGCCCATTAGAAAAGAAGGAGGAGGCAGTGAGATTTTTTTTTCCTGTTGAAAATGTACCAGGAAGGATGAGGATGGGCTGTTTGTGAGGATGAATGACTCGGCGGCTGGCAGATGGCCTCAGGCTGAGAAGTGATGCCAGAGTCTGTCTGCACAGGACATTTTCATTGCCAGCCCAGAATGGCTGGGAGCATTTCTGCTGTTGCGGTGCCAGGTGCCTCTGCATGGAACTCTCTTTGTGCACATAACAAGTGGAGAGCCTAGAGGCAACTTTGGGTAAAGCCAAGTCAGTAAAGATGCTGCTGTTTTCTGTGTCAAAAAAGCCTGGAAAGGGCCTGAGAAGCTGCCTGAGCACACGAGTGTGAATCTGCAGTGTGGGAAGGGACACAGACAGGCCAGCAAAGAAGGGAACACAGGAGTGTTTTCGCTCAGCGTCCGCACTGACACACTTGTATTTTCTGCTACAAGAAAATCATTGCTCTGTGGATGAAGAAGCCACCACTGTGAAGGGACTTTATGCTCTGGTTACCTTGATAAGGCAAATAGCTAAAGCAGCAATTGCTCAATGCACAAGTGGAACAAGCAAATAAAACCCGTCAGTCCAATTCCAGACTACCCTTTTTATGCCCACATCGAGCAAGCCACCTGCTACTGCCCCCGCTGCTGTCTGGCTGCCATTGGGTGTAGCACTGTTTTGTGCAGGAACTGCTCTGGACCCATTGCAACATGTGCGTGAGTTTACTTCCTGGTGCCCTGACCCATCGGGCCAGGGGATGCAGAGCTGTGTATGGGAACAGCACCTGCTGGCGTAGTTCTTGTGGAGCAGGTCAGTGGGAGGACAGCTACCCACAGACAAGCGGATGGAGTTTTATGTGGGTGAGGTTTGCAGTGAGAGTGAGTTCAGACTAGGGGGCTGATCAAACACCTGCTGTCTCAATTGGGGTTGCTACCTTTCTTATATGCAAACATATCTCTTGTCTCTGCATGTTTCTTTTGACTGTTTTGCCTTTCCCCCCAAATATATAGCTCCTTGTGTTCCATGTTCCCAGTGAATCCTGAGTGTCTGCCAGCAGGGGGAACACTACCTGCAAAGGTGAGCAGGAAGGCTTTAGTTTAATTTTCCAGAGTATGGCTTGCTTGCTTTGTTTTGCTCTCTGATTTTTCCTGCATGCTCCCTGAGCTCAGAGTGGAGCTGGGGGCTGGTTGCAGATCCCGGATTCACAGCTGCTCCGTCCTAGTGGAAGTAGGGCTGCACAGGTGTGTCCCTAATTTATGCCACTGGGGTAATATTCCTCAGAGACCGTATGCCATTTGAGGATGGGTTGCAGTGGCGCTCCACCATGTCATGCCTTCTTCCCTGAAATGTTCTCGCTATGCCCTCATTCTGAGCCGCCTCTTCCAGATTGCCAGCAGCAGAGGGTTCCCCAGCATAGTGCAGTTCCCTGGGTCATTTTCCAGATGCTTTAAAGACGCTGAGCTGTTCACCCAGTGCAGAGTGGCTTTTGAGACCTTGAGAATCCAGCCCGCACAGTCTGTGAGAAACAGTGTGTAGAGCTGAGTTACAGTTTGGTTAACAAATCTCGAATTTCGATTGAATTGGCGAGTTTCAGCTGCAGATAAAAGGTACAGCTAGTTGAGTGAATTCAAACAGAAATCAGTCACTTACCTTTATATACATTTGTATGTGTCTTACAGACTCTGAGACAAATTCTCTGCTGCCATGATTGCAGTGAAGTCAGTCAATTGACCTGCACATGTCGGATATATTGGAAATTGTGTTATGCCCAAATTTGGGAAGGTAAAATAGGTCTGGAGGTGGGGAAATGAGTGAAATGGGAGAATGTTAACACTACACAGAAATGTAGCTGAAATGAAGTTCTATCCTTTCTCACTTCTAACAGTATTCCCTAGAGGTTAGCAAGCCAAGGACCAGCTCTGCCAGGGGCGTGAATCAGGGTTACTCAACTGAAATCAACAGAGCCATGCAGCTTTCCAAAGGCGGAGGGACTGACCCTTCCTTTTAACTGTTTGTGTGGCACTTGTGCTGTTGTGATTCATTTTGTAGTATTGCATTAATAATGGTAACATACTAGAATAAGTGCCCCTAGTTTTTGTCCTTAGAAGAGTAAATGGGGAAATTGGGGTTTTATATGTAGTAATGTACCCAAACTAACCTCATGTAAACATCACTAGGACTAAAGTACAATTAAAACGGCGATCACTAAAACAGACTTTGTCTTTGTATCAAATGCTGCAAAACATGTTTGGTTTTTTTCAATATAGGCATAACGCAAAAGCCCGAGTGTCTGTAAAATGTCATTTCTTAAAAAAGAAGCTTGATCTCACCTAGCGCGTGGAAGAAATGCGATGAAACTATAAGCAATTGAGTTAAACATCCCTGAAAATCAGGTTTATAGTTGCAATACTGACAGAACCTCTGCGGCGGTTGAGTTTCACTGCTATAGCAACTATCAGCAAATACATGGAAAGGACAGCATAGAAAAACCTGGGTCGGGCAATACGCTGACTCACGAGAGGAGTGAAGTGTTGGTTAATATTGGCATACAACATGGCAAAGAATTACTGATATGAGTGGATGAATTATGGGCCTATGTGTACGTTGTGATGGATATTCTCACAGGTACATTTGATTTTGTCTGAGGGAAAAGGAGACATGGTTAATATCTACTCATAGTCTTAATTTTTCCTTCCGCTTTTTTTAAACTCAAAGTAGCTTCTCCAATCACAGCCACCCATCCCCTACATACTTACGGCTTTTGATTTTCAGTTTTGACCAGTGAAGACTGATAAACATCCCCAATCCAAGGAATGGGAGAGAAAGCCAATAAAACATCAGAAAACAGCACACGTGGTTACTTGTATCTAAGGCAGCAGTTCCCTAAGATTTCCGTGCATGAGCCCATTTTCACAGGTATTGCTTCCCACAGCCCCAGAGAGTGGTATCATAAGTAGATAGGTAAGGGTTAATTTTCTTTTACCTGTAAGGGGTGGACAGGGGGGAATCAAGCACCTGACCAGAGGACCAATCAGAGAACTGGATTTTTTTTAAAGTCTGGGAGGGAAAGGAACTCGGGGTCTTTTGTTTCTCCCGGCTATGGATTGAAACAGCTTTTCTGCTAACTCCAATCTTCTTTCTAATATTCTACTATCAAGTGTGAGTACAAAGGAAACCAAGCAATAGGCTGTTATGTGCTTTGGTTTGTATTTACATGGGTGTAATTGCTGGACTGGTTTAAATTGGCTATTTTTTGAATCAGACTGTGTATTCCTAATTCTTATAAGCAAGAGCCTGTAATTGACATCTTAATGCAGTGGGTTATATTTTTCTGTATTTTCTTTCTTTTTATATAAAGTTTCTTTTTAAAACCTGGTTGAGGTTTTTGGTTTTTCTCTGGTTAGGCTACAGGAAAGGGGGGGTGGAAAATCTCTTTATGTTAGCTTTACTAGGTTTGAATGCATCGCCTTAGGGAGAGGTTGATTGGCCTCTTTGTTTTGTATTCAAGGAGTTAAGTACTGCATCGCCCAGGCTCACCCAGGGAGGGAAGCTGGGGATCAGATAACGAGGAGACAAGGGGGAGGAACTTGTTTTCCCGTTTGAGATAGGAGACCCAGGGGTTCTGGGTCTTGGGGGGTCCCCCAGGGACGATTTTGGGGGGCTTCAGTGTACCAGGCACTGAATCCTGGTTGGTGGCAGCGAGATCAGAGCCAAGCTGGGTATAAGCTTGGGGGGAGTTTCATGTTAAGCCCCCAAATTTTGGATGCTAAGGTCCAGATTTGGGACAGAGGCTTTATCACAAGTGGGGAGAATGCATTTTTAAATGGCATCCTCCATGTAGCATGACCTCTCATGCACCACCCATTTGTGAGGTCTCACTGCATGGAGGGAGCCATTTTGTGGAGTAAAATCGCATCCTCCATGCAGTGTGACCTTGTACGTATGGTGCATGTGAGGTCACATGGTCTGAGGATGCCATTTTGTAAAATGCCATCCTCCACACGCATGGGCTGGAGCAGCTCCACTAGAGGTTGTGACCCACAGTCTGGAAACTGCTGATCTAAGGCCTTGTCTACACACAAAGCAGTAATACGGAGTTCTGGTTTCCAAAGTGCACTGATGTGTTGCGCATTAATGGGTCCATGTAGACCCTGCTGGTATTTGCTAAAGATTCTCTAGTGTGCTTTATTGTAGTGCCGTTTGAAACAGGACTATGTTAAAATGTGCAAAGAGATGGATCATTACATTATATGCTACCATAATGAGTAATGTATCTAGTATACATTAATTGTTGCAGTAAATATAACACCCCCACACACCCCAAAAAAACCCTGAATTATGGATGGCTACATACAACTAAAAAATTGCTACAAATAATCCTTGAAAAATGAAATGAATAAAGCCCGGAAACCAGGAGGCCTTTATACACTGTGTGGCTGCCATTTCTGAATTCTTCTTCACAAAAAAATGTCAAGTTTCACCTCACCTCTGGAGCTTCCTAATGATTTTTCCATGGCAATGGTTCATGAACAGTGGGGTTGTAAGCATCCTTCCAAAATCAGTGTGCCCCCTGCACAACACAGCTAAGCACAATGCACTATTTTGATATGATATGATATGAATGGGGGGACACACAGAGCTTCACCCCTTCTGGAGGCAGACTTTTCCTCACTTACCTATGCAGCAGACTGGTACATAGGCGTGGCAGTGTCATGGCTTTGTGCCCACCCAATAGGACTATACACAGGGGCCAACAAGCTGCAAGTATGTCCATTTTTTTATGTGGTTTTCCCCTCGCCCTTTGCTTTTATTTAACAGATCTGGAATTAGATGTTTTCCCTGTCAATCTTTCACTGATGTCAAGGCCAGAAGGGACCGTTCTGATCATGCAGTCTGACATCTTGCATAACAAAGACCATATAGCCTCACCCAGTGATTCCTGTGTGACATCAAATAACATCTGTTTGAGCTTGACAGCTGGAGTATATTGTAACCTTCCAAGCCTGGTTTAAAAAATGTATGTCACAGAGGCTCACCACATCTCTAGGCAAGTCTTCCAATGGTTAATTACCCACACGGTTTGGGGGGGAAATTGCATCTTTATTTTTATTTTGAATGTCTAGCTTCAGCTTCTAGCCATTTGATCTCACTATGCCTTTGTTTGCTAGATTAAAGCGCCTGCGATCAGTCGTCTTTCCACGTTGGTATTTATAGAGCATGATCAAGTCACCTCTTAACCTTCTCTTGGAGAAACTAGGCAGATTAAGGTTCTTTAGCCTCTCATTGTAAGGCAGGTTTTCTGGACCTAAAGTCATTTTTGTAGCTCTATGCTGAACCCTTTCCAATTTGTCAACATCCTTTTTAAAGTGTGGACACTAAGGGACTCACTACTACCTTCAACAGTGGTAATAACACCCTATTTCTGCTCAGTTATTCCCCTGCTTATCTATCCAAGGGTTGTGTTTGTTCTTACCTACTGATCACACTGGGAGCTCGTGTTCAGTTTATCCACCGTGACCCCTAAATCCTGCTCAATTTCCGAGATGGTCCAGGGGTAATTGGGGTTCCCTGCCCCAGCTAGCTAGAGAGACATGGCTAGGTACCAAGAAAGTCAAATGCCCTGATGGTGATAGCTGGGTCAGAGTAATGAAATTCAAAGCAGGGCTGTTTTGTCCCCTTTGGGGTTTTGTCACTGTCACATTCTGAGGTGCAATCCAGGCCACTGAGGGGTGGTGTCAGCACCTGCCCTTTAATCTTGGGTGCCTTAAAATGCTTTGCTGCTGCAGGTCCCTTGTCTGGATGCTCCCAGCCAGCATCTAAGCATGTGGTCTATCTGATACGCAGATGTGGACTCGCAACTCTGACTGGAGCAGCCTTCTTGTTAACACCCAGCCACATTCTGGTAGCTACCAGCTTTTTGGTTACACCTGGCAAGGTGAGCCTAACACCCCCAATGTCCCCCAAGCCCTGCGCTCCGCAATGTCTACTCCTTTCGGGCACCATTCAGAGCAATAATAATGTTTGCTCCTTTAAAGAGACAAAATGCACCATGTATCACTTTAACTAGCATTAACAATCATTTCAGTGTAAACCCAGCACTGGGTTGGGTTAGAGCAAAAGTAAAACAAGTTTATTAACAAAAGAAGATAGATAGGGTTAAAAGTGAGGTCAGGTATTAAGGATAGAGTTAGAAATGGTTGCAAGCAAATAAAAAGGAAAAACGCTTTCTAGAGGCTATAACTTAACAAAACTACAGTTCTGCTTCAAGGTAAGATTTTTACCACACAGCCTTCCAGCATTTGACACGGTTCCACATGGGGAATTATTAGTTAAATTGGAAAAGATGGGGATCATTATGAAAATTGAAAGGTGGATAAGGAACTGGTTAAAGGGGAGACTATACTCCAATGGGCGTACTGAAGGGTGAACTGTCAGGCTGGAGGAGGTACTAGTGAGTCCTCCAATGGATCAAGTTTTGGACCAACTTTTATTTAACCTTTTAATTACTGACCTTGGCAGCAATAGAGCGGAATGTGCTAATAAAGTTTGGGATGACACAAAGCGGAGTATTGGCTAAACAGCAGGAGAAAAGGACCGAGATATCAAATACAGGAGATCTG